>NW_020956721.1:0-68328 GCF_003031625.1 Empidonax traillii | reverse complement strand
CAGGGAAAGAAAGGGAAGAGCCGCTGCAGGACGTTAGTGCCAGACACATTCAGATCAAAATTAGGGCTGAATTTTTAGCAGGGAGGATGATTAATCCTGGGAATAAATTATCAAGCAAAATGGGAACTGCTCCACCTCTTGATGTCTGTGCATAAAAACCAGGTGCCTTTCGGGAGGATGAGCTTTAATCAAACCCAAAGCTCTGGGCTCCCCCAAGCAGCCCCTCGGGGGTGGCCTCTGGCTGATGTTCCAGGCTGATGTTCCCATTGGATCCCCTGAGCACTACCAGGACCTATAAAACCTGACAGTCCATATAAAATGATTGCTCCCCTCTGCCCTGGGAAAGGACTGAGGCATCTGCCTTCCGAGATGGCTGGAGACACCAAGGAATTGCCAGGTGCCAAATGGTTTTTTTCCTTCCAGTAATAAAAGAGAATTTAATTGTTGAAGCCAAGTTAAAGACTCCACCAAGGCCGTTGTGGGTCCAGCAGCACAATATAATGATGGCTTTTATTTTAACAATGAGTGCAGGGAAATCTGCATTTCTATCTTATTTTTGATTTTTCTTCCCTTCTAAACTTGGAGGTGTTGTCTCCAGTCTTATTCCCACTTCCTGGCCTCTGTTATAATAATAATATCCCTTTATTTCTGGTGCAGGTTGATGGCAACCTTGGGATGCTCAGAGACTCCTTTCAGGGCAGTTTGGGGGTGCAATCCCATATGGTGGGGGGTGGCAGAGGAGTTGCTATTTGTCCTGAGTGACTTTCAGTTTAAATTACCTACAAAATGCCCTAATTATTATCCAGGTGCCATTTTAACCCTCGGGGTGGGAGAGGATCACGGGACAGGTCGGCTGCTGAAGTGGATGGAGGGGATGTAAACCAGGAAAAGCCCAAAGAAAGGTGGAGGAAGGGGTGGGAAATCGCTGTGCAGAGCTGGATTACGCCCTTCCCTAAACCCTCAAGTCCCCAAATGGCAGCACAGCAGCAGGAATGAGCAGTGAGACCTGTCCTGCATCCCAACTCCATCCCACATCCAGGTGATTTAATGCTGGTGAGTACAAGAGATGCTCCCAAATCATCCTCTTCCCTCCAGATTAGGGGTTTCGGTACTTGTCACACCAAAGAAATCAGTATCATTGATCCAAGTGGCCAGAGTCTGAATGTCATTTAGCAAATTTGGGAATTATTGCTCCTCTTCCCACCCCTGTCCTCCCAATCCACTGGGAGTAACAAACCGGGAAGGTCCTAACCCAGAAAATCAGCTCCCCCACCCTAGAAATCGATTCGCTATTTAACCCCGGCCAGCCAGGGAGGACAAAAAAAAAAAAAAAACCATAAAAGCGAGACAAGGTGGGACTTTGCCTCCCCAGGCTCCATCTCGGGGAGAATTTGGAGCGTTTGGGATCAAAGGCAGCCCCGCAGGGACCGCTCCACCAGCGCAGCAGGAGCCGGCTCAGCGCAGGGACGGCTCCCCGGGGACCCCGAGGCAGCGCTTTGAGCAGAGCTTACAACATCCCCCCCCCTGCCAAAAACCCTTCCCGGTGTGAGCTTTTGGTCTGCGGTGCAGGAAACAGGAGGGATATTTCAGGAGCAGTCTTGTTCTCCCGCTGCTTTTCTTCTTCCTCGTCTCCTGCTGCTGCTTCACTTTTTTGATCTCTCCTCCCTCTCTCTCTCTCTCTCTCTCCCTTCACGCCTGTCCTTTGGAGGTGAGATGCAGATCCCTTTTGTCCTGCTGTGTGCACGTCCCGGGCCCCACATCCAGGAGATGTGGCACGGTGGAACCTCCTCCCTGGGGCTTTGAAAGCCCTAAAATCTCTGCCATGCCCGAAGCAAAAAGAGCCAAACATTCAGCACCCTCTGAATCCACCACCCATCCCCAAAATCTTTTGCATCCATTATTTACACAGTTGCACCCAAGCAGTTGTCACCAAAGTGGTCACAGAGCCCAGTGCTAAGACATGGAAGACAGAGGGCAGGGTTGGATGGGATATTGGGATTAAATCCTTCCCTGGGAGGGTGGGCAGGCCCTGGCACAGGTTGCCCAGGGAAGCTGTGGCTGCCCCTGGATCCCTGGAAGTGTCCAAGGCCAGGTTGGACGTGGCTTGGAGCAACCTGGGCTGGTGGAAGTTGTCCCTGCCCCTGGCAAGGGGGTGACACATGAGGGGCTTTAAAGTCCCTTCCAACCCAAACCATTCCAGGATTCTGTTATTATTGGGATGCAGGAATTTTGAGTTGTGGTAATGAACCCCAAGAGATAAATCCACACCAAAAAACTGCATCATTCCCCTTCCCTTTGCCTCCCCATCACAGTTCAGCTCAGGATGGAGGCAGAAGGTGAGAGGCCCCATCCCAGAGCCAAGAGCACCCTCCAACCCAGACTCCAGGATGTCCTGAGCCACCAGCACAGCCCAAGTGCCCCCAGGTGTGGTGAGTCCTTGCAGGAGCTGAGCTCTCACTGGAGCAGCAATGAGAGAATCAAGGGATCATTTAGGCTCCTCTGGAGGTGGAGAACACCCCTGGGAGATTCTCCCTGCTGCCAACCCTCATGGACCAGATCTGAGGGGCATCCCAAGGGACCAGGGGGATGAGGAGCAGTGCCTGGTGTCGGGGTCCCAGCACATTTTCCACCCCTGGGTTGATAAAGCAAGCTCATGGTGTTTTGTCCACATTCCTTACACCACATGTGCCTTTTTTCCCCGCTCCACCTCCCTTCCTGGAACTCCCCAGCCAGGAGCAGGGCAGTGCAAAGCACTGAGGGAAACTGAGGAAGCTGAGCTGGAATAAACAACTCCCACATCTCTGGGGTCTTGTTTGCCAGCCAGCCAACCTCTGCCCCTCTGCCACCTTGGCTCTTCCAAGAGCAGCCCAAACCCCTGCCCCCTGGATAACACCCCCAGCCCCTGCCAGCGTGGATTCCCTACCCAGGGGGCTGGCAATGAGTGTCTCCACACACATATGGCATCTGACTCCTCTGAGCACGTTTTCAGGGCAAGATTCTCATCCCACTGCTCCCTCGACTGAAAATAGAAAGCTGATTTGGGGATAGAGCTTGTTGCTGTTGGCTGGGGAAGCAGCAGGCAGTTAAAGAGGAGGGGCTGCCAGGAATATTTTAGACAAAGAAAAAGAAAGATAAGCAAGATAAAAAATGATTAAAAGAAAAGAAAAAAGGAGGAGAAAAAGTAGTTTAGGGTTTTGACTTGGTAGGATCGTTTTGGAAAAGCTGATCCTTTTGCAGGGAAATGCAGAGAAAAGGGGGGGATTTGGGATAGCAGTGGGGGGATGTAAAGAGGTGTCTCAGCCATATGGAATAAGAAGAAGCAGCTCTGTGGTTTTACCTTTGTAGATCAGTCAAGGTTCATCCCATCTCCTCTCCAAGTCACATCTTCTACCTGGGCACTCCCCAGGTCACGGCTTTGGTGGCAGGTCCCTCAGAAGGTGGGATGTCCCTCTTTGGGAACGTCTTTGCCCAGCTGGGGACCCACAGGAGTGGGTTATCCACGAGTCACTACCTCAGCTGAGCATTTCAAGGGTATATTTAATAGGAAATATGGAAATGCCCGTTTGTGTGGGGGATTTTGTGATGTTTGTCAATGTTTTCAGGGAAATTTATGGGAACTTTTCCGCTGCCGCCAAAGGAACGTCTGCCAAGGAAACTCATTTACTCCTGAGTGATTCCTCCAAACATGGTTTTAAAGCCTTTTCAGGATAAAAACAAAGCAAACAGCAAACTGGACCTTGCCAAAGGGCCCAGCTTGGGATCTGGGGTGATGCAGAGATGTCCCTGCGAGTGAAGGTCACCCAACCCGCAGAGCAGGTGTCGCGATGTCACCCCAAGCCTTGCAGCTCCCGGCACCTTCCAGGGACTTTGTGCCACCCCAAGCACGTGGCTGGGCATGAGTGATCCCAAAGAAGGCCCTTTTATTTGCCATAATCCCGGTTTGGCTCCCGGGCTCATCAAAGCCGGGGTTGGGTCAGGCTTTTCTTCAGGCAGCGGAAGAAAAGAGCCGAGGAAGGGGAAAGAAATTCTCTGTGGAAAAAAAAAAAAAAGCCATTTGTCCCCTCGGCTTTATTCTGGCTGCAGAGCCGGAGCAGCTTGTAGCTCCAGAGAACTTTTAATAGAAATCTTCAGAATGAAATGGGCTACAGCTGTTTGCCTTGATAAATATATTTTATGCTACATGCCTGAGCCGCCATCTGTTTGCTGATCCGAGCATTTCTCCTCAGCAGCAGCTCCCGAGAAGCCATCAAAGGGAATAGCAGGAGATGGCTTTCCTTGCAGGTACAGGGGGAGAGGTGAAGTGGCCCGTGCAATGGAGTTATTCTGGTGGTTTAATGTGCCAAAGTGTGACAGGAACAAGAGGCTGGACAGTGGGTGGGCTGGGAGTGGGGGGGGTTGCTGGGAAATACTGGGCTTTCTGCTGGGGTTATCCCGGGGGAAATGCTCTGCAGAGCACCCAGGGCAAGGGTCAGGCTCTCCAAGGGATTTAGATGTTGGGAGGTACAACAGCCTGGGAGGGGATGCAGAAGTTTTGGTGCTTACTGAGCATTAAAATGCTCCACACCTGGGAGTGTTTATATAAATATATACATACACATCCATATACACACACCCATACATGGAGATATAGGGAAGGAATTCTCCCCTGGGAGGGTGGGCAGGCCCTGGCACAGGTTGCCCAGAGAAGCTGTGGCTGCCCCAGGATCCCTGGAAGTGTCCAAGGCCAGGTTAGATGGGGCTTGGAGCAACCTGGGCCGGTGGAAGGTGCCCCTGCCCATGGCAGGGAGTTGGAACTATGTGATCTTCAAGGTCCCCTTCCAACCCAAACCATTCCATGATTTTGGCCCTTTAGGCTTGTAGTTAAACACCTGCCTTGTTGCTCCTGTAAAAACTTTCCTGTCAGAGAGAAGGGGTTTGCTTTCCAATTTCTCCTGCTCTCCTACTCACACCCAGCCATAGCACCACTACACTTAGCCTAGGTATGTAATAGCTGGTTGTCACTGCCACTCCATGCCTAGGAGACAGGTGCCCTGGCCAAAACACAGCTTATTATTATGATTATTGCTCTCCTCACTATGATTATCGGATTATTTCATGTTGCCTCCGAGGCCAGGGCTGCAGGAGGTGCTTTAGGAAAAGGGAGCCCCAGGGAGTCCAGGGGGACTGTAATCAGGGAGCTGGGTGGGCAGGCAGGCAGGCAGAGGTGAGGTGACCTGGCTGGTCAGGAGGAAGGAACCAGAAGGTCGGGTTTAATTGGGTTGTGCCAAACTCTGTCCGAGGTCGACACCGCCCGCAGGGGGAGGTTGGCAGGAGGATGCTGGGTGTGAGCTCTGTCTGCCAGTGGAGATGCCACGAGTGACTCAGGGACACGGGCCTGGAGGACCCCAAGGGTCACACTGAAGGGCAATTATGGTCTCTTTATTATATTTATAGCTGGAAAACAGTGTCCTTCCCTCAGCTGTCTCTGTGCTGAACAGCCCAGCTGCGCGTGCAGGAGGGGCCACCCCACCTCAAGGAGGGAAAACACTGCCAGCCCAGCCCACCAGAGAAGATCCCCCTGGTGGAAAATCTCCCTTTCCTACTGGGCTCTGGAAGGTGGGATGCTATTCCTCCTCCCCATGGATTCTGGGTCCAAATCTCCACCCCTTGCCTGGGACGCCTCTGTGGCTCATGGGCACGGAGACAGCCCTGAGTGGGGCTGGGCTGGGGGAGCCACACTGGGATGTGGTGTCCCCCCTCGATGTGCCCAGGGCTGGTCACACCAGGCCATGGGGAGCAGAGCAGCTGGTCCATCTGTCCTTGTCCCTGTCCCCAGCATTGCCACACCAACCCCCGTCCTGCAGCCGCCCTGCCCGAGCGATGCTGGTCCCAGTTTTGGGATGACCGTGGGCTGGGGGAAGAAGAGAGGACTTCAAAGGCAGCCTTGGATTGGTGTCCTCAGCAGGGCTCTGATCAAAGCCCGTGGGAAAAGTCTCCCAGTACCATCTGGATCAGGTGGAGCAATTTGTGGCTTTCCTTTGCCGTGTCTGTGAAAGACTCCTTTTGTCCAGCCTCTTTCTCCCTCTCTCCACTCCTCCTATTCTTCCACTCCCGTTCCTCCAGCACTTTAAAATTCAAGGGGATTCAATACAATGCAGGAGGTTTTATATTTTATTATGGTTTTTTTTGTATTTTCCTCCTCCTCCCTCATCTCCCTCACCTTTCATACAAAGTGTCTCCGAGCCCTTTGCCGGGGCAGATAAAGGCTGAGCCAAGTCCTTTTGCAGAGCTGGGCATCCTGGCAGTTCAGAAAATGCCATGGAGCAGAGAGCAGGAAAGCAAGGAGGCTGTTCCAGGCTCTTCACAGCTCCCAAACCAGGCTGGAAAAGGCTGGGGTACTGTGGGAAAGAAGCCTCTTCCCTTCAGCACTGCCCGACACCTGGATCTCCTTGACCCCTCTGTGCCTCAATCCACCAGGTCACCCCAAAAACTGGGCCTAAAAGGGATGATTTGGTCACTCAGCATCCCACATGTGGGTCCCCACCCGTGGGCCACCCCAGGATCTCGGTGTCACCCCCCCATACACTGAGCCTGGACCTCCTGGGAGCCTCTGGCTGGGTTTGGGTGCTTTTCTGTCAGGTCACACTTATTGCTGTGAGTGATTCCTTCCAGCAGCGCCAGGCACTGAATCACTGGTCTGTGATCCTGTAAAATTAACATGCCCTGCTATAAATAACCCTCTCTAATGGCCTGTCATTCCGTGGCTTTCGGAAAGGCTCGGCTCGTGTGAGCGAAAGTTTTAATGACTGTAATTGGAATTAGATGAAACCCATCAATGTTGGGCTTTCTCTGACCCGTGCTAGGACAGAATCTGTCATCCACTCTGGAAAAATCGCCCCCCCCCCGGGACATGGCATGCCTGTCTTCCTCCAGGAAAACGCTCCAAAGAGCAGCCAGTGGCTGTGCAGGGAGTGTTGTCCCTTTCCTGTGCAATCCCACGTGGATGCAGTGGGATGTGACAGAGGAGCTGGTGGGTTTAGGATGCACCAACAGCCAGGGATGGGCTGTGGGGTGATCAGGACCCAACTTTTAGCCCTGCCAGCTTGATATTTAGGAGGAAACACCAGCTGTTGTGGCTCCAGGTAAAACAGAGGCGTCATCCTGCACACATCCTTCCACACAAGGGCTTTGCCTTCACCCGAATTCCGAGGGCTGCGTTTTGGCCGCTGCCACTCCGGGATCCTGGCTCGTGTGGGATTCACGTTGCCCACAGCTCAGCGTTTTGCTGCCTCCTTTCCTCTCCTCCCATCCAGCCCCCAAAGGCCCCCCCCGGGGCTGCCAATCCCACGAGTCCACCCTCAGCCCTCACCCAACCCCCGGGAGGGACCAGCGGCACCGGGGAACAGGATAACGAGTCCCCCCCCTCCCCGTGCCCTGCACACAACAAAACATCTCCTCCCCCGGGGTCCAGGGTGGCTCGGGGCAAATTAGGAGATGCCAAAGCGCCCCAGAAGGGCTGCTTTGCCTCCACCACCTTGGGATGTGCAAAGATTCCCGTTAATGAGGTGGCCGGGAAGGGGAAGGGGGGGGATTTGCTGCAGGCTTTGGGTTTGCTCCTGAGGGCCAGAGAGGAGGAGAAGACAAGAAAATTGGTGGGTTTTTTTCGGTCCTAATAGGCCCCGGGAATTTCCAGGCACGCAGAGACACCCAGAGCGACGCTTGGCTCTCATTACCCGGGGAAGGAGGCTGAAGGCACGGCAGGGAGGCGAAGGGGGAGCGGGGGGGGGGAGGGATTGCTGCACGAGTTTTGCAGCAAAAAGACACAGAAAACATTCACTAAATCCTCAGCAAGGCACTTACTGTGTTACTGGGGAAACTGAGGCGAGGGAAGTTTTGGCTTCCTGCCCCACAGCCCAAAAGTGTGGGCAGAGGGAGGTTTTGGGGGAGCAGAGCTTGGCAGCCTGGTCCTAAAAGCTGGAGATTTAAGAGGAAACACAAGTTGTCGTGGCTGCAGGTAAAATAAAGGGTTGGTTTGATGTGTGGTCCCAGAAAAACGAGCATCAGCACCTTCTGTGAGGTGTTTGGGTCATCCAGGCAAGGAGGGAGAGGAGTAAGATGAAGATGGATCTGCTCAGCCATCAGCTTCAATCCCGTCCTTTCCTGCTCTTCTCCACATTCCCCTTCCCTTTATTCACTGTTCATAAATCTTTCCGGCTTGTGAGACTGAAATTCAGATTTTTGTGTATTGACTAATTCAGGAGATAGATGGTTTAGGGTGAGGGTTTTTCTCCTGTAGAACTTTTTCTGCCAAGCAATTTACTTTTTACGGCAAAAATTTTTACTCCACTCGGGCGGTTTAAATAGTTTGAAACTTGCTTTTAATGTTTTCTACTGAAAAGATTAGATGTTAAAGAGAGGGCAGATGTTTCCAAAAGCCACATAGAAACACAAAACCTGAAAATAGAAAAAATAAAAGTAGCTGAGAGCTATCAGAGTGAACAGTCTGGTTGGTCTGCAACAAACTACCATTTGAATTTAGCAGTTGCAGAAGAATTTTAAAGGGATTGTTAACACTCGCCATCAAAGACAATGTTTTTATTTCAAAATTGCCAGCAAACCCAAAAAAATTTCATTTTCCTCTCCCTCTATTTGTAAGGGAATATTCACTGGGGTATTTGATAGCTGTAATTTACTTTTCAAGCTGTGTAATTATCCACCTCAATCAAACGGCATCATTTCTATCTTTGCTCGAAGAATAAACCATTCCACTGCAAAACAAACGCCTTTTTCCTCGATTTGAGCAAATCCCAGGCACGGGCTGGAATTTTTGCAGCCAACTCTTGGCTTCCAGAAACGCTCGGGCTCGTCACGAAAAAGCTCTGAAAGCTTTCGGGGAATAAAGAGGGGGAAGGTGGGGCTGGATATTCACTCATCGCCCTGCAACGGCACCAGAGAGACGGGAGGGAGGATGGCAACACATGTTGCTGGATGTTTTTCCCCTTATCCTGCAGATTTGGGGGATTCAGGGCGTGGCAGAAGGGGAAGGAGCTGCAGGGTTGCCCAGAGGTTTTCCCTTTTGACACCTGAAAACACCAAAAGTAGTGCAGAACTGTCATTTTTTTTTTCTCCTCAGTGATATTTTTTTTCCCCCATGAACCTTTCTTTCCAACACAGGAAAAAACCATTTCCCAGGCAGGCTGGGAACTGGGACTCTCCAGCATCCCATTTTCCCCTCCCCTTTGCTGGGTTTAGGAGCTGCCTTTCATCTGCCTGGGTGTAAAACCCAGCTCAGGCTCGTTTTTTAAAGCCTCAGTTTAAATTTTAGGACGTGGCTCTGAGTCAGGCACGAGCGGTGCAGTCAGGGCTCAGCATTTCCCAGGGGGGGGGTTCATCCACAGCCAGCCCTGGAGCCTCCCCCGTTACAACCTGTAAAACTCCGAGCAGGAAAAGCAGGAAATGGCCCTGTAAAAACCACAAGGACTTTTGGCTTTTTGCTGGGGCTCTAAAACCCAAGGCCGGCTCTGGAGCCTGCGCAGTCCTTGCCTTGTTCCTGCCAGACTTGGGAGACAGAACTTCTCTTCCCCCCTTCCCTCCTTAGCATAACAATCCCTTGTTACCATAATAAGATTAATTCTCTCGCTGCAATCAGGAAGCCCCATTTTCTGCGAGCCCTAAATAATACCAGTCCTTTGCCACGTCTATAAAGGAGAAGGTTTTCTTTTTTTTTTTTTTTTTTTTTTTTTTTTTTTTTTTTTTTTTTTATTTAAAAAAAAAAAAAAAAAAAAAAAAAAAAAAAAAAAAAAAGGAAATCTTGTAATCTTGAGATAAATACAGCGGTGTGGAAGCTTCCCATTCTCCCCCAATCTGATTGCAGCGGCAGCAAAAGGACATGGGCCTAATTAAAGTGACAATCAAGCAAAAATGGGATTGATTGTTTTTATACAAATGCTCCATTTAACCCTTTACAGCGCGTTCATAATTTTCGACACTGAACCATTTTTTATTTCCCTTAGCAAAAAAAAAGCCCGAGGCGGGTTTCAGGGGGCGCCTGTGGGATGAAAAGTCCCCTCAAATGGTATTAAAAGCTGGTGCTGAGGACAGCGTCCAGCAGCCCCATCACATCCTTCCCACCGCGCAGCCCGTTCCTCTCCTGCAGCCACGGGAGGAGCTGTGGAGCTCCTGCCTTCCCTCCGAGGCCCCTGTTGAGCTGGGAAAGTTTTGTGGGACTGGGAAAAAGTCGGGATCTGGTGGTAGTTCTTAGCAAGCACTAAAGGAGTCCGGTGTTTGTCGTGTTCAGACACTCAAATAACACCCTAATGCGGAGTTTTAGGAGTTTTTTAGTGGACTGAGACAATCTGCCCAGATGGAGGGTGAAACCCGGCCCCAGTTCTCCTGTAGCACAAGCAGGACAGAGAAACAATTCCCAAACACATCTTGGGCACATCTGGGCAGCGAAACAGGAGCTGAGAATGTTGAAGTTGTTGGCTGGTACTCCCTGGACCTGTTCACACCAAGAAGTTCCCTCACGGTGATGATTCTCTCTTGACCCCAGGAAATACCTCGTGGAGCTTCAGCCCAGGGTTTGGGAGCCAACCCCCCTCACTTTTGGGTGCTATATAACCCCCAAGCTCCAGAGCCAGGCTGAGGCACAGCCAGCCCATCTGTGCACAAAACTGCAGCAGGTCCAACCGGGCTGTTTTAACCTTGAGTGGCGGCGCCCGCTGACAGGAGAGCAGAGACCCAGCTGAATGCAAAGCACTGCATTAAAATAACTCTGCATTAACACACCTGCATTCCCAGGGAATGGTGGGGGGACTGATCTTGATGACGGTGGGAAGGGCCTGGTGAGGACCCAGCTGATGGTTGGGGCTTGGCCACCTTTGCACCCTCGACCCATCACGGGGCCGCTGGGTGTGAGCGCTGGGCAGGGTGGGGGGGGGAAACCATGGGAGGAATTCATGGATCTCAGAATATCCTGAGCTGGAAGGGACCCACAGGGATCGAGTCCAACCCCTGGCCCTGCACAGACACCCCGACAATCCCACCCTGTCCCTCAGAGCGTTGTCCAAACCCTCCTGCAGCTCTGGCAGCCTTGGGGCTGTGCCCACTGCCCTGGGGAGCCTGTTCAGTGCCAACCACCCTCTGGGGGAAGAACCTTTTGCTGAGATCCACCCTGAGCCTGCCCTGACACAGCTCCAGCCATTCCCTGGGGGCTGTCCCTGCTCCCCCCAGAGCAAAGGTCAGAGCTGCCCCTCGGCAGGAGCTGCAGACCCCAATGAATCTCCCCTCAGTCTCCTCCTCTCCAGGCTGAAGTGCCAAGTGCCCTCAGCCTCTTCTCATATGGTCCCTCCAGACCCTTCCCCACCTTTGTGCCCCTCTGTTGGACTCTCTCCAACAGCTTTAGATCTTTGTTGCCCAAACTGCCCCAGTGCTGCAGGTGAGGCCACCCCAGGTCAGAGCAGAGCAGGACAATCCCCTCCCTCACCTGGCGATGCTTTGCCTGATGCCCCCCAAGACTCTGGGCTGCCAGGGCACGCTGACTCCATCCCATGTTCAACTTGCCCTCACCCAGGACCTCCAGGGCCCTTTGGCCCACCCCAGGTAGGGGCAGGGGGATTAGGTAAGGACCCTGTGTTAACCAGACACTGTTCCAGCCTCGAGGGCATCACTCAGCAGCAGTGGAGCACCCAGCTTCAGCCTTCCCAGGGGCTGCTCCCACTGGCTCCCCTAAGGCCAAGGGGATGCCAGGTTGGCATAGACAGCCAAGCCATCCCCACCTGAACCCAAAATATCATCAGAGTGCTTTTATTTTTTGGTTTTGACCCTCAGAGCTTCTTTCTCCCCTCGCCCTGGCTGTTCCCAGGCCCTGCCTATCTCTGCCCATATTGCTCCCAGACCTGCTGTCCAAGAGCTTTATCAAGTGCCACAAGCTGAGGGGTTTTGGCAGCTGTCCATGGAGCTGGGAGAGAAAGGAGACAAGGAGAAAGAGAGCCCAGGCCCTCCCCCCCGATCTGCTTCCCTGGCCTCAGCCGGGGCTGCTTTCAAAGAGGATCCGGTGGGAGCTGTGGAAAGGGACTGGCATTTTTGGCTGGGGTTGCACTGGGAAGTGAGGCAGGGTGAGAGCTGGGACACTCCCACCCCTCCTCGTGCCCCAGGCAGAGGAGCTGGCAGCACTGGGGGATTTTGGAAGGCAGCTGCCTTCACTTCTGCAGGGAAAAGCAGCGGCAGCTGTGCCAACCTGGGGCCAAAAAAAAAAATGTCCCTGTGTTTCCTGACATCTCCAAGAGCATCCCAGGAAGGTGGTGACCACCTGGGAGATCAGCCTTGTGCCCCAACACCCCCAGTTTGCTGGTGGGAAAAACAGGGTTCCAAATATCTCCCCAAACCCTCAAAAGGGCTTCACTGCATCCTGCCATCTCCAAGGGTATCCCTTGGCATCTCCAGGAGACCTCCCGGCCCCAGGCCTGCACTGAGGTCCCACAGAGCTAGATGGTAAGGAGGGACAACTGCTCCTTCCTCCATCCCATTATCCAAACAAATTGCTTTCCAGTCAGGAGACAGCTCATGCTTTGAAGCCTTGGTGTTGCCAACAGGTAAGGAAGGCGAGCAGGAGGCATTTTGGGATGTGTATCCCCAAGGCCACGGGCGAAGCTGTGCAGCAGGAGCAGGGAAAAGCTCTGAGTGCCAGCTCTGTGTTTTTACAGCAGGACCCTGTACAGCTTTCACTTGTCATATGCATTTTTAAATGACAAGGAAAAGATTTTATGAAGCAGGGAAACGTGTGATTATTTTCCTCTCTCTCTCCCTTCCAGGTGCTTGGCTTAGCGCTGTAATACCACAGGAATGAAATCCATCTGAGTTGCTGTTGTCCTGCTGCTTAAAACTCCATTTTCTGTCAATATTGCTTCATTTTGATCAAGCTGCTTACATGTTTTATATTATTCTCTATTTTTTTTTCCCCTTCCATTTTGCTGCAGCCTTTCAGAACATTTTGTTTCTTGCACTTCCCTGTAAATACCTCTCAGTAAATAGCCTGGAAGTAAGAGAGTCAAAGGCACGAGGAAAGTCTGGGCTTTCATTGCTGTGGTGTTTCATATCTAATGCACTTGTCAATGTGGAATATGGAAAAAAAAAAAAGAAAAAAAAAAAGAGGAATGTACCTGGTTTAACCCTGCTGAGGTTCAGAGGGAAGGGAGGGGTTTTAGCATCTGCACTCCCCAGCTCCTCAAACTGCTCCTTGCCACACGGGGCAGGTGTGCAAGCCCAAATTCCATGGGGAGACACGGCTATGGCCCCTCTGAAGCCAAGGGGTGGGGGCAGGGGGATGCAAAGGGACCCAGTGGGAGGTTCCCACCTGCAAACCCAGCCCTGTCTCGGCGCCGGGGGCAGATCCGCCCGGCAGTGGCTGATATTCCTCCCCACGGGCCGTCTCACCCAGCCCCGTGATTTTCTCAGCTCTTTAATTGCAATGATTCATTTCCTTCCACAAAGCAGAGCAGATTTAAATGAGATATCCGAGAAGAGCATCTAATAATCAGTTTGCACTTGAGTTGGTCTGCTGGAATTGAGCAGGTGGAGGGAAGCTGCTCTTGCAGGACGATGCTCAGGCTGCAGCAAAGCCAAAATTATGTCAGAAACCTGATTTTTTTTTCCCCCTGCCTAGTCCTCTAAATCAAATTTGACTACCAATGTAGTCGAAACCACAGAGGTAATCAGTTAATAAAACTTTGCACTTACATGCTACTTCCACTCAAGGATTTAAAGCCCTTTGCAAAGGTCAGTGTTGCAATGATGAGAATTTTCCAGCTGAAATGTTTTCACTGGGAAGGAGAAAGAGGGGGAGAAGGAAAAAAAAAAAAAAGAGAGAGAGAAAAAAAATATTCTCCATTACTGGAAGTTCCAAATTCTGCAGGTTTTAAGGCAGGCAAGGAATAATATTTTTTGTGAAAGGAAGAGAAGAAATTGCCATGCAAATGTTAATGGTGTTTTGAAGCTTCACAGGAAAGCCTGACTCCTGTAGCAGCCTTAATATACATTAGTACCCCTAGTCTGCAAGCAAACAACATTTTGCAGAATAAACTGAAACACAACAGGGAGAGTCTGGGAATTATTTAGAAATCTAATTCCCACTGAAATCAGGCAGGGAGCATTTTATTCCACGCGCATTTAAATCAGCGCCGCCGCCAGGAAAAATACACCACCTGTAACCTGCCCGGCAGGGCAGGCATGGGAACATCCCTGGGGTTGGGGCCACTGCCAAAATCCCTCCAAGGACTGGAGGGGAAGGATGTGCTGCTGGAAAATACCCCCCAGGAGTGCCACTGTCCCTCAGCGAGAAAACACGAGGGACAGGGCAGTTCCCAGGACTCAGCCCCACTTCAGCACCTTCTCCTCGCAGGGACATCAGCAGGCAGGGACGAGCAAACCCGCATCCACGGACAAAAATCAAATCAGGCTTATTTCCTAAGGGATGCCAGCTAAAAATAATAATAAAAGCTCTTTATTTCCAGGGTGACTACACTCCTCCGCTGAGAGAGGAGCCTGCGTGCGATGCTTGGGTTTCAATCAATAAAACTCAGCTCACCGCTGCTCCTAAGCCAGGTTTAACCCACCTGGCATCACTTTAGCTTGTTAGCACGAGTGTATTTCGGAAAGTTATCCTTTTTTTTTTTTTTTTTCTTGGCTAAACCACGGCTGGTAGTTGTAGTTTAGAAGCCACGTGTAGCTGTGGCCCCGCCGAGGCAAAAGGGAGCCCCCAAAGCAGCAGGAAAAGCCGTGCAGCCTTTTGGTTTTTTTTTTTTCTTTTTTTTTTAAGCTCACCTTTCGGTAACTGGAGTCCACAGCTGTAATTACTTTCTAATTTTGGTTTAATCATTGAGCTCAGCCATCTCCACGTGCCCCTCAGAGTCGGTGATGAGGGAGGGAGGCTCGGGCCCCCGTGGCCACGAGAAGTGTGGTGGTAAGCAACGATTTCATTGCTCTGTTTTGATTTTTGGACACCTCTGCTCTGCCCCCGAACTCTCACTGGGTAAAAATGAAGTGAAAAAAAAGAAAGAAAATACCCCAAAAAGGATACAAATGGTGATTAAAGGGGAGAAAAGGCCCTTTTGCCCCTTGCCTTCTCAAGGGATGCCTCAGCCCTGAAAAATGGCAGAGGGAAGCGTTTGCAGAGGGTCCCCCCACTAAACCTTTATTTTGGGGGTTTTTAGGGTTTCTGTGGGGTTTTTTTTCACTCCCAGCTCCGATGTGGGATTTTATGGAGATCTGAGGAGCCACTGCCCCCCCTCCTGGGGGAAACAAGGGTGTCTTCTAGAACCCCCCGTCTCCAGCTCTCTCTGGATTTGTGTGAAGGTGCAACTTATTCCGGGGGAGGCACATTATTTTTTACTCCCCTCACCTTTTCCCGGGATTTTGGGGGTATTCAGGGTAAGGCTTTGGCTGTCACTCCTCTCCCCTTTCAGCCCCACCCTGGGAAAGCACGGGCTGCCCTGAAGGCGGGTGGGGAGGGGTCCAGGGGTGTCGTGGTTGATGGGCAGCACCCCCTCCAAATTTAAAGATGGGGAGGGGGGGTAAAGCCATGCAAGTGTTTTCGCTCCTGCTTTATGTGCCCCCTTGGGGTGGGGGCAGCATCGGGAGGGGGGAAAGGAAAGGGGGAGCATCCCTTCCTTTCCTGCAACCGAGGTAGGAGCAGCTCCAATCCCCCCTATCCCACCTTAACCCCCTGCACCCTCTCTGGCCGCGCACCAACCTTTGGTGCGTGTGGAGGGGGGAAGGGGCTTGTACAAACCCACCCCCACCCAGCGAGCTGAGCCATCGCCGCCCCCCGGCTGCGCGCAAGTTACTCCCCCTTCCCCATCACTTTCCCTCCCTCCCCTTTTTCCCCCCCTCCCTCTCCAAAAGCCGGGCTGCGCCGCCGAGGCTCCGCCAGTGAAGGCAGCGCTGCCGGGGGAGGGAGGGAGGAGCTGGGGGGGCGGCGATGGAGCCGGAGCCGGGCGAGCGGAGCCGGCGGGCGGCGGCCTGAAGCCCCCGCCGGCAGCGGCAGCGGAGGCCCCCGACCCCCGGCGCCGAGCCCACCCTGAGGAATGAGCGCTTTCCAGGCAGACCTCCTCCTCCTCCTGCTCGGCTGTCTCCTGCTCAGCCACGGTAGGAGCCGGCGCCGCGCCGGAGTTGCGAGAGGAGCGCGGGGGTCCCCCCGGGTCGCGGGGTCGCGGTGGGGTGCGGGGGCCGCGCGTGGTTGTGGCGAAGGGAGAAGGGTGGTGGTGATGTGGGGGGAGACGGGGAGGATTGCAGAGTTTTTCGTGCATCTCCCGGCGAGGCAGCTTACCTTTTTTTCTCAAGAAAAAAAAAAAAAAAAAAAAAAAAAAAAGGCAAAATCTTCAGCATGCAAATGCGTGCTGCTGCTCCGGCTCCGTTAATGAGGTGGTGTTTGTGTGTGAACACGGCTTTGCTGAGCAACAGACGCTCCCTCGGCCCCCGGCGCTTCCCCCGGTGCGGGGGGCGATGGATGCTCCGTGTCGGTGGGCAGCGGAGGAGCCGCTCGGGCGCGGGAGCCTGCGGGTGTGCAGCCGGGGTGGGGAGCGATTTGCTCCTGGGGAGGTGAGGGGAAGAAGAGTTGCTGCCGGTGCAGCCAGCTCGGGGGAGGTGGGCACCCCGCGGGGGTGGCACAGCCGGGTCCCACCTCCCCGGCACGCGGGAGGGAGGCAGGAGTGTGGGAATCCGCAGGAATTCGCCCTGCAACTTTACAACCTGATTGATTCCCCCCCCTCCCCTCAAAAAAACCCCAAACACCTAAAGGTGGATTTGAGGAGGGGGGCTCGTTTGGGGAAGCCGGGTTTGACGCGCTGCCGTGTTCCCGATCCTTGGGCTGTCTGTCACCTGTGGAGGACGCTGAGCTGCAGCCAGACCCCGGCTTCGCCCCTCTGCTGCTCATCCCCTCCCAACGCCGGTGTCAAACACCATCTGTGTCACGCCGCCGTGGTCCCCACGCCAGCTTTTGTGAGGGTACGGCTTGGGGATGCTTTAAAAAAAAAAAAAAAAAAAAGGGATAAAAAAACCCCAAACCCACGCAGCCAGTCCATCTGTTGATTAAATGAAGGATAAAACTTTTGGAGAGAGTAGTGCTTCTCCGCGGGCAGCTGGTTTTTTGCTCAGCCAGACATTATTGCTGAACATCCCCCACCATACGCTGTGTTTCGCCCTATTCCCCGAGCAGGGACGCCGTGTTTGGAGGTGGCTGCGCTTCTGCTTCTCCTTCCCTCTTCTTTTCCCAGGCTCGGATGTGATGCTGGGCTCCCACGCTGTCCTCCCTTCCCCTTTCCTCTTCCCTTCGCTCTCTGCTTGTGCTAATATTCCTTCAGGGAGAAAGCTGTGTTTGCATTCGCCTTTGCTTCTGCACAAAAGAAACCCACTGTGTGTCCTCCGCGGAGCTTTCTGGCTGAACAAACTCGAACTATCGCCGGTACAGAGGGGCCGGGGAGAGCAGCGCTCGGGAGCTGATCCCGGGGCCTCCACATCCCTCCCTGCTCCCACGCACCCAGTCACTCCCCGCAGGTCAAATGGCATTTTCCTAGCAGGGAACTTGGTGTCTGGGATGCAGCAGGGATTTGTTTGGCTCCAACCCCCCTTCCCTCCTTCCTCTTTCGCAGCCTTTATTTTAAGAAGGGTTAATTCACTTTTTTAGCAGCGCTGGGTTTCGGGAGCCGCGGCCGCTCTCGGGCTGCTGTGTCTGCTGCCTGCACCGTCAGGAGCGTGCGGCTGGTACCTTGCTTATTCATGCCGGGTTCCGAGGCACAGACAGTGCCTTGCAGAGCGTTTTCTCGGCTGTTTTCTCCGGCAGGATGAGCCGAGTGCATTTCTATGGAGTTGCTGCTCTCGGTGCATAAGAAAGGGGCTGCCGGCACCAGCGCTGTGGCTTTTCCCGCTGGGGCGAGACCGTGCAAAGGATCCCTAACGGGATTTAATGCAAAGGATTCCTTAAGCCACGCGGTGCTCTGGGGGAGGAAAGGCCTGCGTGTAGGTACTGAAGCTGATTTTCCAGCATATGTTGCGTTTGCCTGCCCTGGAGCCGCTGTTTGTGGGGCGGCCAGATGTGGTGGCATTGGTGTCCACGTGCAGAGGTGTCCCCAAAGCTGTGGGGATGGGGTGGGTGATGTGTGTGCATGCAGAGGGCAGTCATGCCTTGCCCTGGAGTCAGCTGGTGGGCCAAAACTCACTTGGACGAACAGCTAAAGTCGCTTGACTCTGCCCTTCAGGTCCCTGCTATCTGTGGGCAGGGAGCAGGCAAGGTTGTGTTTTCTTGCCAAAGTGGCTTCAAGGGATTTGCCAGAATTAAACTCCCCCAAGCCAAGGGCAGCAGAGATGGAAGGATCACCTCTGCTGGAAACCCAGCTTGGCATCTGCAGGCTGGACACTACTTTAACAAAAAAGTTCCTTATCCAAAGCCTCTCCAAAAGGACATTTTCCATCCCTGGGTCTGTGCACCTGTGCCCTTGGGTTTGCACTTCCTGGGCATCCTGGTACCCTGCTGTTCCTGCAAACCATGCAGCCTGGAATGTGGGCTCCCAGTGGAGCTTGCAGGAGCAGGAAGCTGCTTGTTGCTCCTGTTTGGGGCTGAGCTGGGCACACAGAGGCTCAGCCTGGAGGACCATTCCTCCCACAGCCCCTTCCTGAGGGAACAAATTGCTTTCCCTTGAGCATCTCTGTCTCTCTGCCTCTCAAATGGTCTGCAGGAGCCTGTGCTTTCTCTTTGTGGAAATCGCTGGGTCGGTGTTTCAGGGCTGCTTTTCCCCCTCCCACCCTGGGAGAGCTGTGGGACCAAGTGTTGTGGGAAGGGGGGAGAAAGGCACAGCACAATTTGCCTCCTGTGGAGACAAAGCTGTGGGTGCCCTTTGGTGGGGGCAGCAGTTGATGCTGCCTTTGCTTCTGCCTGGTGACAAAGCTCACCCTCCTCTCCTCTGCTCCAGTGCCAGCCAAACTGGGGGAGGCTGGAAGCCACTGGGGAAGGTGTCCTGGCTGTGGGAGGTGGGACTGTGGGGAGGAGCACCACTGAAGATGCACCTACAGCCACCTCCTCCCCCGGCTGGCCTGTGCTGTACCAACCCAGCTGGATTTGGCAGGATCTGAAATTTACCTTGGATGGGAAGATTTCTGCCTGTCTGGGGCTCTCTTTCCAAAGGCATGTTTGCTTTCCCTCAGGGTGATGAATACCGAGTTCTCTGGGTGTTGCAGGGTATGTTTTTCTCCTTCACAGTTCACTTGGTTCCTCCCTGGAAGCAAAAGCTCTGCAATCTTCTGTCAGAGGGGCCCATTATTAGCAGCAGTGGCTCAACTTCCCACTGGCTTGTCATCAGCCCCCAGGTGCAGAAGGGTGAAATCATGCTGATGGGGGAAACCAGGCCAGTTCCACCCACCAACACTGGTCAGGACCAGGAGGAGAGGACGTGGACATCTTGGGGGGGTGTTAATGGGTGACAGGGAGCAAGAATGTGAGATTGTGGGGTGCTGGTGGCTGCAAGGGGCACTTGGTGATCTCTGTGTCTGAGAAGCCTGGAAATCTGTGGTTGTGATCCCTCCTCCAAGTGAATTCCTCCTGACATGTAGAGAGAAGAGCAGCTTTGCAAGGGAAGGGTGTTGGGCTGGTTCCTAAAGCCAGGAGGGTGTCAGCACCGGGGAGCTGTTCGGGAAGCACAAGGAGTGAAAGCACCAATGGGCTTTAAAAATGAACCAAGGAAGAGCTCCTGGAGCCCAGGGCATTGCAAATGACGATATTCTATGATTCTGTCAACTGAAAATGGTTGAATGAAGACAGTGAAGGTTTGGGGAGGCGCTTTGTGAGGCGGTGCAGGTTTGGCAGGGCCAACGTGTTCACAGCTGGGCTGCACGTGAGGGAAGCTGAAATGAGCCTCAGGTTAGAGCTGGTGTTGTGCAGCCTGTGCTGTCCCAGAGGAACAGAGCAGGATTGCCTCCTCCAAGGCCTGTTCTAACACAATTTTAAGTTTCTCTTGCTTCCCTATCTCCCACCTGTACCTCCCGCAGCGAGAGCCACAGATGACTTTGCTCAAACCACATTTCTTGTGAGGTTTCAGCTCTTTGAAAAGAACAAGGGGGAGGAGCTGGGGGCTCGTCCAGGTGCCCTTTGCCAGAGGGAGGAGAGTAGGGCAGCTGTTCCTCCTGCATCCCCAGCAGCCTCCCCCCCTTGCCCAAGGTCAGGCAGAGGTGCCCGGGCAGTTTATGCACAGCACATCTCGGGCAGATGTCGATTACTTCGTGCTTTCCTGTGGTTTTAGGGGACACCAACTGGAGTAGAAACGTGCCCAGAAATCCCTGACAGGTTCCCAGCACCGCGTGCCACCAGCTCCCGGCCTCTCTGTAGTTGGACTGCAAATGTCAGGATAAAAAAGCTCAGTGCTCTTCTTTCTTTTGTAGCTGTAAATAAAGGGGGGGGGGGGGGGAAGAGGCCAATGTGCCCCTTAGGTTGTGAGCTGGCTGAGGATCAAGGGCTTTGAATAAACTGTTTTCCTGTGAGCAGTGTGTGATGGAGAGTGTGGCTGCTTCAAACCTCTGATTTAATGATCGGCTTTGCAAGTTTGTGCAGTGCTCTCAGCTCCTCAGCATGCCGGGTGGAGGGCCTTTATGGAAATGCTGCTGGAGAATTGGCTTTTGCATCACTTCCAGGATCCTTCCAGCAGGATTAAACAGCTCTTATTTATTTATTTATTTTAAAGACCAGCAAGTTTATACCAACAATTGCTGAAGGCCCTAATTTATCTTCTGTTCAGGAGCAATACAAGTCTTTCCTTTGACTGCATTGAGAGCTACTTCTGGCCAAAGAGGGCAACAGAGCCACAGTGACCGTGTACAAGCTTATTTTATAAATCAATAGGCAGCGAAACAAATTGGTTGTAAATCAGTCTCTTCCTTGCTGAGATTGAAGGCGTTTGGTGGAGCTGTGAGTTTTTCAGGGGTCTCGGCCCTGCCTTCGGGGCTGGCTCGTGTCCCAGCCCTTGCAGGGCTGTGGGAATCAAACATACCAGTAAATGTGTGGGATTTCTTGGCTGGGAAGAAACGGAGTCGAAACCCTGTGCTACTCTTTTCAGGCAAGGGTTGAGTAGAAGGGTCCTGATGCTTCTCGAAGCTCGTGGGTTTCCTTTTCCCCTTCCTGTGTTTTGCTGCACCTCAGGGCACGTCTGTGCTCCAGACTGCTGGAAAGGGGGAAGAGGAAAATACCCATTTCTGATTCGTGCCTTGTGGTAGGACAGAGCAAATGCTGGGGTTTGGCCTTGGAAACGATGGCCTAACAGATGTCCTGGTTCAATGTGCCCTTTGAGTATCGCCCAGCCTGTTTATTCATTGCCTCGCTGGCAAGCCCCACGCTCGAGTGTTTGCCTTTCCCTGGTGGCAGCAGCAGCCTCCAAAGTGGAGCAGAAGGAGCTGGAGGTCACTTGGCTGTTATTTGGCTCTTCCTTTTACTGAGTTGCATTAAACAGCTTAAAATCTAAATGTGCTTTTAGTGCGCTGTGAGCGATGGGCTCTGGGCGTCCTGCCTCGCTCGGTGTCACATGCTGGAGAAGTAGGAGGTGGAACACTCGCATTGTTAAATTCAGATGCTAACTTGGGGATAAGATCTTGTCTTAATGTGTTCATTCAACGCCCCCACTCGAAACAAAAGCTCCAGCAAGCCTTGGGTCTGCTGCATTTCAGGGTGGAGCAGGATGTAATTGGTTTTTGAGGGCTTTGCCATAACTGCTGCTCATTAACCATTGATGCAGAGTTTCAGCTCGGATAATAGATGCTTTCTTTTGTTTCCAATTACTTTGGGTTGGGTGGAATTGCTGCGCAGGTCTCATATTGTATGTGGTCGTGTGGTGGCTAATTCACCTCTTAAGAGCCGGGGAATTTATGTTCTTGGGTCTGTTGCTGTCACTTCCAATCTGGGATGTGGCCAAGGCACGTGGGGAACACCCTGCTGGGGTCGGGTCGGGTGCTGCAGCACCTGAGGGCTGAAGGTTTCAGGAGCACTCCGGGAGAGCAACCCCAATTTCGCGGGAGGGCAACAGAAATCTGGAAATCGTTCAGTGCTGGGGTTTGCACCGGGAGCTCTCTCCCCGGCAGGACGTGCTGCAGGCAGCAGGAACCTTGCTGGTTCCAGATGAAACACGCTCCGATGGCGGAAGGGATGAACCTTCTCCAGCTTCCTCATGGATGAAGGATCAAAGCTTCGTGCCCTGGGTCCAATATCAGCAGGGAGCGACTGGGAGAAGCCACTGGGTTTGGCTGCATTTTGGGCAGGAATTCACTCGTTAACTTAAAATTGCCTGACTTGTTAAAAGATCAGAAATGGAGGGTCTGAATCCTGCTCAGGTCCCCGTTGTCCCATCCCCCTCCCACCCCCAGCATAAATGAGTATTCCAGCAGTATGCTGCCAGTCAGGGAATGTCAATATTGGATAAGTGTTTCCTTTATATCACTGCAATTTAGCATAAGCTGCTTGGAAACAAATGTCTTCCATAAGCATGAGGTGTTTCAGTAAGTACACAGTCAACATTACTATGAGGATTAAATAAATGTCAGCCCCACTTGTATGCTCAGCAACAGGTTAAGACAGCCTAACTTGCATAATGGCCAGCGCTGCAGGAACAACAGCAGGGATTTTGTGAGTCTCTGTGGAAAAAAAGTGGGATGGCAGGAGCTGCTTTGGATGCAGGGGATGTTGAGATGGGGGTGCAGAAGCACCTGGAAGGTGCACGGGGTAGCTGATGTTGGGAGAAAATTCCTCCCTGTGAGGGTGGGCAGGCCCTGGCACAGGTTGCCCAGAGAAGCTGGGGCTGGCCCTGGATCCCTGGAAGTGTCCAAGGCCAGGTTGGACGGGGCTTGGAGCAACCTGGGCTGGTGGAAGGTGTCCCTGACCGTGGCAGCAGGGGGGAACTGGATGGTTTTTAAGGTCCCTTCCAACCCTAAGCATTCTGATTCTATGGGACACCTGGAGCTTCCCTCTGGAATAACAGGGCTGCTCTTTCTCTGGCACTGGCTGCAACCCAAAGATGAAAACTTGACTCAGCCAGTGTTGGCTTGAGCTGGTGAAGTTGCTGGCTGAGGATGAGCAGCACCTTCCTGCAGATCTTCCCAGGCCACCCATGCTCTGATGGATCTGCCCCTGCCTTTTCCAGTGCAAACTGGGAGTTGCTTGGCTGCAGGTGGTGAGGCCAAGGAGTGAGACTCAGCTGTCCCTGCCTTGGGATGAGGAGCAGGTTCTGCCTCCAGAGCTGTCTGCAAGCCCTGAGCTCACCTACAGCTCCAGGCTTCCCAAAGCCAGAGATGCCTCCCATCCTGCAGGAGTGATGCTGGTCCGTGCTGGCAAAGCTGATGGGCCTGAAGGTGATGAAGAGGGATGGTCACCTTTGGCTGCTCTGCCTTCAGGTGTGGGGGTGAGAGCTTCTCTCTGCCCAGCAGAGAAGCCTCTGGCTTCCATAAAGGGATTTAAACTGGGGTGTTGCTGAGGCAGTGGAGGCTGGAATCCTTCCCTCAAGCTATGTCTGCAGGAAAATCCTGCTCTTCCCCACCCCTCCCTTTACATCTTCACCTGTCACCCTGAGGTGTCACTTGGTGCTGTGTCGGTCGGCCCACAACAAGTTCTGCCAGCGAGGAGACAAAATCCGGGGAGCTGGATGTGTTTCCACTCCCAGCAATCCAAAACTGCTACTTTCCCCCCCAGCTGGCAAGTCGCTGACTGCAGCCACTTGTCCCCAGCTGCACGAAAATGACTGGAGACAAAATCGTTAGCAGGCAGATGAGCCTTATCAGCTCCTCCGGTGGCTGTGGCTGCCTCGGCTCTGCGTGGACCCGGTGCCCTGCAGGGTGTGTATTTTCATGCCCGGCCCTTGCTGTTCCAGGTGACTCGAGAGGAGCATCCCAGGCAGCCCCGGGGAGCAGCCAGAGCGTTCCCGAGGAGAGCAGCTCGTTGGGATGCGCGTTTCCAGCGCTGCAGGAGCGGCTCGAGGGCGTGTGGGGTGTCTCAGTGACTCAGCCTGGAGGAGCGGAGCGCCGGGGAAGGAACCCCCGAGTGTTTGGGCTCCAAAGAAAGGTCACCTGGCAGAGGCAGCGCAGGTGCTCTCCTCGCTTTTCCCGTTCAGCCTGGCGGTGGCAGCAGCAGCGCTCGCATGGAGCCGGGCTCTGCTCCCACCTGCCGGTGTCACGCTCCCGTGGAGAGGTCCAAGGTGACCTGCCGGGCTCCAGCCCTGCGGGGAGCCTGGGAACACCCAGCCTGGGGTTTGGGATTCAGCACCGAGGCCGTTCCCTCTGCTGTGCTGTGGAGAGGTGGCTCGAGTGCTGGCGTGGGGAGAAGAGCTGGGAGCCCTGTGGAGTTGCCAGCCTTCTCCTGAGGAGCAGTGGTCACCCCATTGCCTGGTTGGACACAGCTCCAGGAAGATCTCAGCACGTGGTGGAGCGAATGCCCTGGGCTCAGTGAACAGGAAGGGTGAGGGTGTGTGGGGGGGGGGGGGATGTGGGGCAGTGTCTGAGCCACTGCTTTGTGCCCCCTCATTGATAAACACACCTGAGGAGCTCACAGGGCTGGTGAACCCCTCGGGGGGTTCCCACATCCTTGCAGGGTGTGGGATAACCTGCAGCAGGGAATGGTTGCCATTCCTGGTCGGTGGTGCCTGGCCGGGCTGTTTGCTGCTCTGTCCCTCGGGCAAGTCCCCAGAGTGTGATTTAACACTCCTCTCTCTCCCACCTGGCTGTGTCTTTATTAAGCTGGGAGTGACAGGGCCAACCCCCACCCCCCCCAGCCACAAGTGCTGAAGAAACAGAACTAACAGATGCTAAAATTAGGCACAGCTGTTTGCAGCGTTTTGTCCTCCCCATCACAGAGTCTGACACTGTCTGTGCTTATTCCTCATCTTGTCCAGACACCGAAGAGGTTTAAGATATCAAAGCTTTGAGTGGCTGTAAATTAACTCCTTCTGTCTAAGCTGGAGCTCGACTTACTGGCTGATGATAGATCCCTTGTGATTCCCTTTATTTGCCCTTATAATAATGGGAATTGCCAGGGAACATCAAGACAGGTGTTGTCTTTCTGTCCCTGGGAGACAACACTGCTGGTATTCCTTGCTCAGGAGCTCCCCACCTGAGACCAGGGGAAACATCTTCAGCCCTGCTGTCCCTCAGGCTTAATGTGCCTAAACCCAGCTCTGAGGTGCAGCTTAGACAACCTCTGCAGTCCAGCTGAAGTTGTCCCTGTCCATCACCATATCCTGGCGATGCTCATCTGCTCCTGCCTTGGCAAGGTGGAAGATCTTCTGAGCTCTTTTCCTTGGTGGTGCAGATGGTGTTGGTGGCATCGTCCCACGTGGCTGCTCTTCCCCCTGCTTTGGGGGCTGTTTGGGCTGACAGTGACTGATGGAAGCTCTTTAGGAGCTGATGGCTTGCTCTGTCACCCCTTGGAACATGGGTTGTGAGTCTGAGGGGTCTGTTTTCCTCCGTGTGCCCTGGGAGTGTCCATCTCCTGCAGCAGGAGTGCTTTCTGAAGATCCCTCTTGCTCCAGTCATGCCTAAAGTGATAATGTTGGTTTAAGATGGACACTTGTGATAAGCTGGGGAACACAACGATGCCCTTTGAAGTGTTCAAAGCTCTCTTGCCTCACATGGGCTGGCTGGAGAGGCAGGGACTGCCACACTCCATGCCCACCTCCTCCTGAGGATGCCTTGGTTTTTAAAGAGCGGACACCTTTCCCCCTCCTCCCTTTCTGCGGGAGGTACTGACCGCTCAGGGTGGTGTCTGTGCAGCTTCCTGTGCTACCTGTGATCTCCCAGAACTGCCTTTTTTCACCTTTCCTGGGGTGAAGCAACCCAGGAGGGGAAGTGCCAACCAGGGAAGGCTGGTTTTCCCTGGGGGTGAGCAGGGGTGGTGGGGAGGAGAGGGGGATAAGAGTGCAATACCTGATGAAAAAGGACCTGTGCTGTGTCCAAGCGTCCCTTGCCCGTGTCTTGAGGGTGGTGGTCCCCCAGCACGCTGAGCTCTCCCTGCAGCAGGCAGGTTTCTCCCCGTGGTTTGGCTCTCTCCCAAGCACAGGCAGAGAGAGGTCTGTGTGGTGCTCTCAGCCCGTGCAACCTTCTGCTGACTCGAGCAGATCCGAGTTGTGGTCCCAGTGGGAGCATCTGGTTCAAAATCGGGAGGAGAAGCTGAACTTTTGAAACTTGTCGAAAAGCAGGAAGCATCCAAGAATTATGGATTGGGGGCTTTGAAGTGGACTTGCCGAAATACCGTGTTTTGATACCTGAAATTTGAACCTGGAGCCCAGGAAGGGTTTTCTGTGCACCAGGGATGGCGAGTGGAGCTGTGAGGGAGGAAGGGATGCTGGGAAGCTGCTGTAGAAACCACTGGCCTGCTGAGTGCTGGTTCTTTGGGGTTTGCAGATGGGTTGCAGGTCTCTTCTTGCCTTTGGCCCCGCCGTGGTGGCTCTCACAACGTGCCAATTTGTCACAGTGTATTTAATTCTAAACCAGCGTTAACCTGATCTGTGTGTCTGTAAAGCATCTTGTGTAAGGTTTGATAAAATTACCTTTTATTGTCTAACACAGTTTATTCCTCTTGGTCTGGTTGTGTGTTTTTATTACCTGTACCTGCCTCACTTGCTCCTCTCTGAAAGCCCCTAAAACTCAGCTGATAATTCCTGGGAACTATGGGATGACTCTAAGGGTGCCATCGATGTTCATCTGGCACTGGTGCATTGAGCAGGTAAAGAAAGGACCTAAGAGGCAATTGAAGAGATTGATGGGCAGTAATGGGTATAATAGCAATTTTTGTCCTGTGTTTTTAATAAAGTGATTGACGACAGGCCCAGCTGGAGCCCCCGTGCGGAGACCAAGAGAGGCAGTTAAATTACAGAGGCTTCTTAACTTAATGAGGCCTGGTAATAAAAACCAGGCATAATGAGCAAAGTATAATGGTACCATTATGCTCTGAGTGCTTAGCAGAGGCCTGAGCAGGCAGGGCCAGGGGGTGCTTGGGGTGATCTCATCGGGAGGAAGGGCTTTCCCGAGCTGGGAGGATGATGAGGAGGTTGGGAAGAATCGTGGGTAGCCAAGTGATGTTCTTACCCATGAAGGAACGAGCAGATGGAACACCATACATGGTTGATCCTCCATGCTTTTGGTTTTATTTGTAAGGTTTTGGACAACTCTCTGCTCCAGGTTTTATCCACTTCATGTGACCCTGGGGAAGTCCATGTGGATTCCTGCACAGACATTGTGATGAGGGGGGGCAGATTTAATGCCCCGAAGGAAAAACAACGGGAATTTAACAGCCTGGAGGAAGGACCTGAAGGGAATCGATGGGTGGGCTCTGAGAGGTTGGGCAGAGCTGCAGCAGGCTCATGTCACAGCTTGATTTGGAGCTGAGGCTGGGACCTTTTTGGGGGTGGAGGTGGGAGGCGGATTAGCGTCTGCAGAGCAGTTCGGTGTGTGCCGCTGGTAAATGGAGTTAAACCTGAGCGAGTTCTAATCTAATAATGAAAGGAAGAGAAATAAGTGTTCTCAGTGATGCATGCCCCTCACAGTGAGTGCTAATTGAAAACAGATATTTACTTTAAAATGAAAATGTAATACGATAATGGTGGGTTGAGGATTTCGCACACATAGGAGGGAGCGAGCGCAGCCTCCCACCTGCTCTGCCCGGGCTCTGTGTCCTCTGTGTCTCACTGGGAGCAGCATCTCCACTGCCATGGGGCTGCTGGGCCTGGGAGCCTGCAAAAAGGACCAGGGGCTTGTGCTGGAGCAGAGCTCAGAGCCTTACTTAGCCAAAACCGGGAGCACTGGGGTCTCTTCAGCTGGACTTGGTCTGTAGAGGACCTTCCAAGCTGGGCTTTTGTCCTTCCTCCCATACCTTGCAGACCTTTCCCAGCCAAATCTCCATAGGAAGGAGAGGTGAAGCCTTTCAAGACTGGGGAAGCATCACCTCCCTTGTCACTAAGATGAGGGGGCTGGACAGTGGGGGTGACCCTCTTCCTGATGGTCTCTGGTGCTCAAGACCCACCTTGCTGCCCTGAGCTGGCCCATGTCCCTGGCTTGGTTGGTGAACTGGTCAGTGGCTAATGTTGCCTTTTTGGGGGGCTGCTGGAGGAGAATGAGAGGCATCTTTGTCCCCTCGAGTCAGTCTGAATTAGCGCTGATCCCTTGTGGAGACCCTTGTCTGTGACTGCTGAGACTTCAGCACCCCTCCTTGCCTCTTGATCTCTATTTGCCCACCCTCCCCTCCTGCCTCCTTGTTCTTCCCTCCCTGTTCCAAACAAGTTGTTACTCCAGAGCCAGAGTCACAATGCTTTCCACAGCACTCTGGGGCACAGCTCAGTGCAGTGGGACTGGTGGCCATTTACAGGGTCCTCCCTGCCAGGAGCCCCCCAAGCCCTGCAATTTTCTGAGAGAAGTAGCCTGGCCCTAATCCCTTTGTCCAGAGTTCCTGCCTCTTTCTTCCTATGGGTGCATTTGTAGAATTTGCATTTTGCACTCTGATCGAATGCACAGAATTCAAATTGAAATGGGGGCTTGAATAGATTTGCATGCTAATGAGGCACTGGCTTTATTTGTTTATTTGGAGCCCTCTCAAGCAGGCAGCAGCGCTGGAAAGCAGCTCCTACAGCTCTGGTGGGGACGGAGCTCTCCAGCAGCACGAGGACCCTCATTTTTATCCCAGGACCGCCTCACCCCCTGTGCACAAGCAGTTGGAGCTGGTGGTCTCTGCTCCAGCTGGCCTTGGCTCATTCCTTCTCAACCCATGTGGAGCAGCAGCGTGGAGATCAACAGTTTGAGCCCATCTTAATTAACCAGAGATGCCTCTTCAAGGTCATACTGGTGTTAACTGGGTCTGGGTGTGGACTTGCCACTCGGTGAGGTGCAAACATTCCAGTGTTAGGGCTGCTTATAACCAGCAGGAGCCACTCGATGATGGGTGTGATGGTCTGTGAGTGAACAATGGGAGCGTGTCCCGCTCTCTCCCTGACTTTGCAGTGGTGCTGAGGGGGGCTGGTCCCTGCTGGTCACAGCTCCCTGTGTTCCTCAGCAGACCATGACCCTTCCCTTCGTGGCAGGGCCGTTATTTCTGGTGTCTTTCAGCATCTGACCTTGGGATGTTGCATCAGGGACGCCCATCAATCCTGCGCTGCTGCCAAATCCTACTTCCCTTGGTGCTCCTGTGGTCCCTCAACGGGAGCCTTCCAGCCTCTCTCAAAGTCAGCAATAGGCAAGAAAGCTGGGAAATACTGGGGAGGAGAAGCCAAGGGCCAAAACTCCACGCCAGTACTGGGGAGGAAAACAAGACCCCTCAGCCCCGGTGCTTCACTGACCGGCAGCACCGCATCCCTTTGACTGTGCTCCGTGTCCCAGCAGATAGACCCGGCTTAGAGCTCAGTGCTGAGCCTTTCGTGCCAGCTCTGCCTCCCCAGATGACTCCTGCTGCAGCCACTGCCACTCTGAACACGGGCCAAGGCAGGCCTTCTGAAATGGCAGCAGGAATTGGGTCACATCGCGCTGCCCCAGGAGAGCGACTTCCTCTCCGAGCAGTCTGGCTTCCAGTTATTATTTTAGAGGGGATGTTAGAGGTTGATAAGGGAGCTCTTCTGACTGCCAGTGGGGCTTATTTGGGGCTTATTGGATGCTCCAGTTTAGATTTTAATATAGTCAAAGGTGACTTACAACTTTAATATTAATTTTAAAACTGATTGCTCGAGTTGTTTTTCTTTTTTTTTTTTTTTTATCTGTGTTAAACCAGATTAATCTCAGCCTTCCTTGATCCTGCCGGTAGCTTTTCTCTCCCTGGTTGGAGACACACGTGGTCTGTGTTGCACCAACAAAGGCCGAGGAGGAAGATGTTTGTGTGGCAACAAATAATTGTCACGGGGCCGCTTTTCTTCCCGAGAAATCTCCGCTCTCCGAGCCCAACAATAACATCAGTGGGAGCTCCTGCTTTTGTACGAGGCTCCTGCCTCAGCCTGCAGAGCGGGGCTTTGCTGAACAATGTCCAGCTTTGTGCTCCCCACAGAAAGCTCCTCCTGGCTGTTGTGTCTCTCCCTGGTTTTCCAGGCTCTCCAGGACACGTCTCGGTGCCGCCGGCGTTGCCATCTCTCGCACGCTCGCTCTGCTGCTTGAGAGATGTTTTGTGCCTGAGGTGATGATATTTAGCGGGTTGGGAAGGTGGCCTTGGGGCAGTGGGGTGGGGCCCTGTGTGAGCTGGAGTTGTTGTCCTGCTTCGGGCTCCTTGAGCATCCTCGGGCGGAGGATCCAACCAGGAATGTTCTGCCTCTGGGCGCCTGATTCGTGGTGTTCTGAGCCACTCTGAAGACCAGGGCTTTGCCTGATGCTTTGGGTAAATGTCACACCTTTCAAGCTGACCAGCTGGGTACCCAAAACTGAGCAGCTCTTGGCCAAATTCAGCAGTGATGCTGGGCTGCCTGAGGCAGAGGCTGGTGCCCTCTGGCACTTTTCCGTGTAATCCCAGAATCATGGGATGGTTTGGGTTGGAAGGGACCTTAAAACTCATCCAGTCCCATCTCCTGCCATGGGCAGGGACACCTTCCACTAGCCCAGGTTGCTCCAAGCCCCATCCAACCTGGCCTTGGACACTTCTAGGGATGAGTAATCCCAAATCATGTGGTTGAAGTGAATCCCCTTGACTTGACAGTTGGACTTGATCTTAGAGGTCTTTCCAACCTTAAAAATTCCACGTTTCTACAACTTAGCCCCAGGTGACCAGCTGTGTTGCCATAGATGTTCTGGATTTAGGAGCAGCCTTGTTGGTGCTGCCAGTCTCTGGAGCATCAGTGGGTGGTTGGTCTTTGAAATTAGAAGAAAAGGATCCAAACTGTGGCTCTGGAGATGTGTGGTCATAAATCTTCATGTCCTGAGCGCTGGTCAGCCTGTGTACCAGTGGCACTAGTTAATTTTACCCCAAATGATGAGTTTACACTTTGCTGGGCTGGGAGTATTCCCTGTACCTCAGGGAATGATTTCAGGAATCAAATGCTCTTTAGCTTTTAGTTTTTTTCTGGGTTTGTTGGGGGATAGCACTTCACACAGACATTCCATGCTCTCCAAAATTCCTCCCAAATGCTGCCTGCAGCTTTTCTCCTGCCAGCCTTACCAATAACTGCTTTTCAGAGCTTGTTGTTCTGTGCCCAGTGCTGCATATCCAGGTGCTGGATTGGTGGGCTGGGAGCTGAACGAGGATCTGACAGTGGCAGGTGAGGGAACTGAGGCACAGGGAGATCCACGTGAGTTGGTATCACAGCTTGGGGGAGGGTGGGGGGAAAACAGGAAGATTTGCTTGCTGGAGCTGCCCCATGCCTGTCTGTTCCCTAAATTCCAGCCTGAGGTAGGGAACCACCAGGTGTTGTGTTGGCTCAGGAGCCAAACAGGAGTGACAAGGCGGTGATGAGACTGAGGAGCCTTTAAAGGCAAGCCTTGACACCGCACGAGCGAGTGCCGAGCAGCAGCCACAGAAATCCCATTTGTTTTACATTTCAGAGCTTAATGAGACAGAAATCGCATGGCAATTGTCACATGTGAAGGCAGAGATGGCTGGTTTGCATTTAACTGAAGCACCCACCGTATGCAGCTCAGAGGAAGCCGTGATCTCACCCACGGCTGCCACGGGGAGGTCCCTCCTGTACCTGCAAAGTGCAGCTGGCCTGGAGCTCAGCACCGATCCTAAGGGTTTGGAACCCCCCTGGCAGCCCCACCAGGCTGTCCTGGAGGTCACCAGCCTCACACCTTCCCCAAAATAGTCAACAACAGCACATGCTTCACATAGAGAGTCACAGAAGGGTTCAGGTTGGAAGGGTAATCATGTCCAGGAAGGAGATTCTTGTGTGGTTTCGCTGGGGTGTGGGTGTTGAAAACTTGTGGGTTGTCTTTTGGGGTGATCTGTAGGAATTTTAATAAGACCAAGTACAAGGTGCTGCACCTGTGTTGGGGCAACTCCTGGGATGGATCCAGGCTGGGATGAAGGGATGGAGAGCTGCTCTAGGGGGAAGGACTTGGGGGTGCAGGTGGGTGAGAGGCTGGACATGCCCTGTCCATGTGTCCTGGGCTGATCCCACAGCAGGGGCAGCAGGGGAGGGGGGGATTCTGCCCCTCTGCCCTCTTAGGTGAGACCCCACCTGCAGAGCTGCCTCCAGCCCTGGGGAACAGCACAGGGAGGACATGGAGCTGTTGGAGAGAGTTCAGAGGAGGCACCAAGAGGATCCGAGGGCTGGAGCAGCTCTGCTGGGAGGAAAGGCTGGAGAGTTGGGATTGTTCAGTCTGGAGAAGGCTCTGAGGTGACCTGAGAGCCCCTTAGACTGCCTAAAAGGGCTCCAGGAGAGCTGGAGAGGGACTTTGGACAAGAGCCAAAGGGAAAAGACCCAGGGAATGGCTTCCCACTGCCAGAGGGCAGGGAGAGATGGGATATTGGGAAGGAATTCTTGGCTGTGAGGGTGGGCAGGCCCTGGCACAGGTTGTCCAGAGAAGCTGTGGCTGCCCCTGGATCCCTGGAAGTGTCCAAGGCCAGGTTGGACTCTGAGCAACATGTGGAGTGGTGGAAGGGGTGGAACCAAATGAGGTTTAAGGTCCCTTCCAACACAAACCCTTCTAGGATTTGATGTGCTTTGCCCACCAAGGGATGGAAACATTCCCAGGAATCATCTCAGCTTGTGTTACCCATCAAGCTTTGCCCCTTTTATCAGGTAACCCTATGGCTCTTTAAGATGAGCTGAACAATAGCAAGATATTAATGCCATGGATGCATTAGCTCGGGTAACTTTGCTTCATCTCTGCTAATTTGTGCCTTTGCCTTCTAGATAATGTTCATAAATTGCTAAAGCAGTATTTTAATATTAACATAAGCTACAGTCTCTGTGACAGCTGTTAAAGAATGGGTTGTGTTTGGAGCTCTCAAATTGATTTTTTTTCCCCCCCTCCCTTTCCTTGTCTGTCAGAACTGAAAAACTGAAGAGGAAACGCTACGTTGGGTTAACTGAAAACACGACCAAAAATACTTGTTTCAGGTCAAATAAAACATTTCATTTGACACGATATGTTCTTTGTTCAGACTTAAAAAACCTTTTTTTAAACTAAATTAACTTCAGTGATGTCTTGGGGGGGAGAAAAGAGTCTGAATGTTTCATGTAGAGGGGAAAATCTCTAAACAAAACACTTTCACTCTCGACACCCACTCCTCCCCTTTCAGTCTGAACCACTGAATGGGTGTGATGGGAGTTCATGAAAAGCATCAGTTGACCCACATCTGGGTTGGAATTATTGAGCCAAAGATGCAGGGGAAGAGTTCATGAGTCATTTTTCTTAATGGGTATCTCGGTAGGTGAGAGAAGTACTGAAATGGTACATTTGAAGGAATAATGGGGCCCTCATTAGATGACTAAATCCTATTCTTAATCATCCTGGGGGCGAGGGAGAGGGGAAATTGTGAGTTAGAGAAGTTGGGGGTGAATAGTATTTTACAGCTGGCCTGGAGCTTTGGGGGGGGACTAGGCTGGGTTTTAGGAAAAGGTTCTTCCCCCAGAGGGTGGTTGGCACTGAACAGGCTCCCCAGGGCAGTGGGCACAGCCCCAAGGCTGCCAGAGCTGCAGGAGGGTTTGGACAACATTCTGAGGGACAGGGTGGGGTTGTTGAGGTGTCTGTGCAGGGCCAGGGGTTGGACTGGATGATCCTTGTGAGTCCCTTCCAAGGGGGGGAACGAAACCCAGGCTGCTTGGAAACCCAGCTGGGTCATCCCTGGTGTTGAACTGCAGACTCGTGGGGCCGTTTCCCATTGGGAGGTTCCGTGAAGGGGCGATTCAGTGACTCTCTGGGTCACCAAAGCCCTGCTGCTCATCAGCTTTTGTCATCAGTTCCCTCAAAATGGGAAGCGCTTCCTCGTCCCAGAGGGCTTCCTGATGAATCCTTACTAAGGATATCTGAGACCTTCTCACTGGGATGGGAAACTCCCCTTCTCAACATTCCCAAGTCCTTTGTTGGGAAGCACCAGGAGAAATCCCTCCTGGGCTCTGCTGCCTGTCGTGGTGGTGTCTTAAGGGTGAAGTGAGCAAAGGCTTGGTTGGGAAATAATGCAGGTAGGACCTTTTTACCTGGTCCAAGTCTTCTCCTGAGCAAGTGCTGTTTCTCTGGGCACATCCCTTTGGTTGTATCTCTTCCAGGTTTGTGCTGGGAGCGATGGGAAGTGTAGTAATTGAGCAATTGCATTGCTCTGGACAGAGCAACTAATGATTTTTTCTGTATGATAATGCATCTTCATTACTCTGGGGAAATCATTTGCTCCTGTGAAGACAGGCCTCTCATTCCTGGGTTAAGGGGGGAGAGACTAATGGCTTAATTAAAAGGTCGGAGAGAAAAATCTGTCTCAACTCGTATTTTTTGTTTGTGTGTATTTGAAGAGGACTGCGGGTAGGGGAGGCTGCACGTGAAGCCTCACCTGGTGGAGCTGTTTGTGACCATTGCATCGAGCAGGGGACACAAATTTCAGGTCTTCAGTGCATCACCCACGTCCCCCACGAGCCCTCTGCCCACTGGAGGAGCCTGTGCTGCGACTCTTTGTGGCGGACGCCGAGATTTATCCCTCTGAAAGGGGAATGTTATTTAAATCTGCACATTTTGCTGGATGTGAAAGCAGCCCCGCTTAATCTACAGCCTCTCCCTCCGCTGGGACCGCTCTATTAACATCTTTCATTTGTGGAGTTGGATGCTTTGCAGTTCCTTTTAGCGCTGCTAATCCGGCAAAGCCCCCGTGTTGTTCACACCGCGGGATTTATGGAGCCCAATTCCTTTGAATTTCCGAGCTGCCTTTGGCCAAAGGCAGAGATGTCACACAGACAGCAGCTCGAGTGACACACCAGTTCAGGCTTTTGCCGTGGTGGGGTGAGGGGTGACCTGTTTGGGGCTGGTTTGGGGACCCTTTGGGAAGGGAATGGAAAGGTCTGAGCGTGTCTGACAGTGATTGTGCTCTCCCAGGCTGCATCCCAAGGGGAACAGTGGTGCAAGGCCCTTTCATGGGAACAGGCAAACAGCTTTAAGCAGAGTCAACAGGAGCAGGGGGTCAACTGCTGGGGTTTTTAAGGTGGAGAAGAATTATATCCCTCCATCCCAGTGTTTGAAGAGAGGAGTGGCAGTGCAAGGCATCTCTTCGTTAATCACAGAATCATCAAGGCTGGGAGAGACCCTTAACATCCAGTCCAACCATCACCCCAGCACCACCATAGCCACCCCTAACTCATATCCCCACGGGCCACATCCAGACATCTCTTGAACACTTCCAGAGATGGTGACTCCACCTGCCTGGACAACTCATTCCCACACCCAGTGAGAAAAGCCATCCTGCAGCTGAGCACTGCTCACCTCCTTTCCTTGGGTGTGCCCTTCTCAGGTGGCTGGTCCTATGGGTGTTTCTGGTTTGGGATGTGGATGCCAATAGTTTTTTTTTTACACATGAGGTTGGGTGAAGCCTCTGGTTGGGGTGAGGCAGATCAGGTCCCAGGGAGCTGGATTTCACCACAAGCCTTCCCTGCCCCACCTGCAGTGCCTCCCAAACCAGAGGGCAGAGCTCTCCCCCTGGCAGCTCCCAGCACCATGGGCACATCCCAGGCAGTGCTCCTGAGGTGATGTTTTGGCTCACTGAGGTGCCTGACTTGGCACAGAGGAACGGCATCACCTGCCGTGCATCTCTGTCCACGGCTCAGCTCCCCCAGCTCCTCTCTCCTCATTTGACACAATTAAATATTAAAGCCAGTAAACACTTTAGTTCATCTGCACAGCCCTGTCTGCCCAATTATCCTCCTGCAGGGCTGTCAGACTGTGCCAGTGGCTTCCCTGGGTGCTGGCAGCCTTTGGCCTCCACATCAGTGGTGGCTGCGAGGGAAAGCCCTGCTGTCCAAACCTCCCTTCCCACCTCTCCCTGCAGCTCCTGGGTGGGAGATATCCCAAGGCACTATTGGCCTGTCTGAGCTGTTTGTTCTCCTAAAGCTGTTTTTGCAGGTATCGACAGGGGAATAAAGGGGTGGGGTGGGTTGGGTGATGGCTGCTTAGTAACCTGTAAACACAGGTCAGAGCTGTTGCTGTCTGTGACGTGCACAAGAGGTTCTTCGTTCCCTGGAGCTGCAGGATGGTGCTGCTGCAGCACCCCAGCAATCCTCACTGCCTCCCTGAAGGGGGGATTTTGCTGCTTTCAAACCACTGGAGTTAAGGCTTTTAGCTGCTCACCTTCAGAGCTGTGGAGTGCAGTCATTCCCCAGCCCCTGCACCAATACTGAGGATGCTCTTCTGGTAACTCAACCCCCTGTTTGTGTTTTTATGCAGCTGAGGAGATTTTGCTGACAAATGAAGGGAAATTGCTGCATCCAGCTCTCGTGGCCTCTGTCAAGCAGAGCTGGTTTGGGTTTTTTTTGTTGTTGTTGCTTTTGTGTTCTTGCCTTTCAGGGCCTTGACATTCAGTGGAGTCCATTTCCAAGAGGAATGGGACAGCAGGATTTTACTGTGGTTTCAAAAGACATTTTAAGTGCTTGAACTCCTGCCATCACTGAGTTACACGCCTGGGTCTGGCCTTGACTGTGCAGGTTGAATTTCTTGCTATGATTTCCCAGGCAGTCAGCATTAGCAGCTTGTCCTCAGCCAGACAGATCCGTGGGAGCAGCTACTGGGGTTTCTCTTTTCATTCTCTCAGTGCTGCTGTGCTGTCCCAGACCTTGGCATCTGAGCTGGTCAGTGGGAACAGCAGTGAGGAGTCTGAGCTGCTCCAGGGCTGAGATAATCAGCTTGTGCAGAGTTTTGCCCCAGAACAAAATCTAGATAGGAATTTTTTTTTCTGGTGCCCATTAAAACTTCTTCCCCGTTGGGATTGCTATTGACCAGGCTCTCTCAGGCTGTATTTCCTTCCTGGATCAATAAATCTCGGTATTGATTGCAAAATAAGTTGGTACCTTGGAAGCACAGTGGTTCTGGCTCCAGCAGGTAGCTCGGGGCTCTGCTGTTGGTGTTGGAGATCCCAATCCCAGTTCCCACAGGTTGGATCTGCAGGTGCCACTTCCATGGGCAGTGTCTGCTTCTCCAACCCCCCCTCTCCCTCTGGAAAGGGGACTTGGAAGTGCTTCAGCTGCAGGGAGCAGGCTGGAATTTGTTGTCTCCCAGGTGAAGAGCTCCTGCTCACCTGCAGAGAAGGTGTGATCCCATCTCTGCCTGGCCCCAGCTTGGAGTGCAGCTGGAGATAACCCCCGTGGCTCAGTGCTGAGCATCTCCCTCACCTCCTTTGTGATGGGTCCCAACCCTCCAGCTGGCAGAGATGGCTGGGTGCAAACTGCAGGCTCTTTGAGGCAAGGGAGGAAAACTGCTCCTTCAGTCTCCCACGAATCTTTCCTGGCATTTTGGAGCTGCCCAAGTGTTTTGGAAACCTGAGACCTCAGTGCTGCCTTCTGAGTCCTTCTGCAGTATCTGACTGTAGCCATCCTTGGTTATTTCTTGTTGCCCCCCGTGCCTTGCAGGGCAGAAGCTGCTCCTCTCCATGGAGTTGTGGTGAGCTGGTTTCAGGGCTGGTGGATTGCCCAGCAGCCCCAGCCATCCTCATCCCCTTGGCTTTGCTCCCCAGCACCTTGTTTGCCAGCCCAAGGAGACCTCTGGAAAGCCAGTTAATAAAGCCCAGATCTCTCCAGGCTCGACAAACTCACCCCTGTGCTGGCTTTTGCCCCGTGTGAGCTGTTTCCTAAGAAGCTTTGCTATGTGACAGCAGCAGATCTTCCAGGCTGAGCTGGCTCAGCTGCAGCTGAGGCATCAGGCAGGATCCCTCGTGAAATCTGTTGGGAGTAATGAACCACAGATGACTCTGTTTTCTGAATCGATACCGAGTTGCTGTTTCTAGAAAGCTGCCAAGCACACAAATGTGAGGTTAGAGATGGAAAAGCACTTCCAGGGGGAGCTGGGAAAGCTGTTGGTGCTGTCAAGTGTCTCTGCTTTGCACCCAAGAGGCTTCTGTTTTGCTGTGTTGGACGAAGTGTCTGCTCCTGTTTTCTCCCTTGTTCCTTCCAGATCCTGGGAGGTTTCGTGCAGTTCACACTTGCAGAGCACTTGGGGAAAGCTTTCTTGAAAAGTGCAAAATATTTATTAGTATTTGCATAGCAGCCCCTGACCTGCTGTGAAGAAGCAGCCCCTTCAGCTCTGCTGAGTAAATACACCTTCATTAAATAAAACTCTGCCTGTGCTGCACTGAACTGCTCTGTCTCACCTTCATCTGCTTTCTCATGTGTAAAAAGTCTTAGGAGTGTTTGACTTTAATGAATTTTGAGCGTGCAAAGTGCCTGCTTGGCCGGAGGCAGCGCAGCGTTTTGACCCTGGCAGCGCTGGTGACAGCTATGAGCATCATCCAGGGGGGCTGCTGAGGAGGGAGGTGCTGCAGGAGCACCTGTGCAGCCAGTTTGGAAGCCTCCTTACGGCTGCAAACCTACAAAACGACAGCTTTGGGGTGGGGCAGGGGTGATCCCCAGCTCGGTTTGCAGGATGGGTGCTCTGTGTGTGCTGCTTGTGCTGCCAACCCCCTGCTCCTGGGGCATCACACCCATCAAACCCTCCCCCAGTGCTGCTGCTGCTGCTGCTGCAGAGCTGTTCAGACTGCAAATGGGATGCTGAGGCTTTAGATGCTCTTGGTGGCCCATAAAATCTTCTTGAGCCTGACATGACGTTAAAGCTTGAAGAGGCACTATTTAAAGCCGAGTGTTTTCACAAGTGCTCGACTTTGGCTCGATGCTGCTCTTGTTGCAGTTAAGTCTAGTTCAAACAAACTTTGTTCAGCACTGGAAAGGCTCTGAGAATGTTCCCCTCTGCCCACCCCCCCAGGGGAAAGCAGGTAGGTATTTGTCTGAGAGGAGTCTCTGGCCGCTCTGGGCCTCGCTGTGTGACACTGGGACCGCAGGCATTTTCAGGCTGGCTGGAGCTGTGGAGCTCAGGAGCACTGGCCGTGATCCCCCAGCCTCAGCAGATACAGCAGAGCAGCTCCCAGGCAGTGCTGGGTGTTCAGGGGGTTATTTCTGCTTTCTATGTCAGTGAGCAGCACTGCAGCTTCTCGGGGAAGCTGCTTTTCCTCTTCAGGGTCTTTCTTAAAGAAAAGTTGCACAGCTCAACATATCTCCTTGACAAATTCCTGGAGCATCCCCTCATCCTTGCCTCGTGTCACCTGACAAATGGCTGTTTTGTCTTGTGCTGCTCACTGACTTACTGGTCTTTAATGTAACTGTGTCACAGGGAGGAGAACCCCGGCAGCACCAGCCTGGGACTCTTGGTTTTCATCTGGGAGCTGAGGTGCTCTTTTGTGGTTCTTAATTTTCATTCCAGGCTTCATTACAGATTATGAAATACAATTTTCAACAGATATGCCTACTTGTTTTCCTCACCTGTCAGCTCTTGGTCCCTACTGTCACCCTCTTGGTCTCTGACTTGTGCACCTCCCCTTTGCCTTTGCTTCCCTCTCCAAAATCTGTGAAAGCCAGATTGGGACTGTGTTCGTGGCTGTTCTACTTGGAGAGTCTTGTGAAGCTTCCCCAAACCCCAGGAACATGTGAGGGATAGAGAATAAACACCAGCTGCTGTGTTGGATCATCCATCCATATGTGCCAGACTCATCCCAGCCCGTCCGTGTTCGGCTCCCTGTGCAGCCTGTTGGTCAGCAGCAGTCCTGGAGAACCATGGAATTCCAGAATGGTTTGTGATGGAATGGAAGAGACCTTAGAGCTCATCGGGCTCCCACCCCCTTCCACCCCACACTTTCCACCACACCAGGTCCCTCTGAGTCTTCGAGGGCTCTGCAGCCACACGGGCAAGTTCTTGGGGCTTCCACCCAACCTGGGATGCCAGGAAGGATTTGTGCTCCTGCTGGTTTTCTCATCAATCTGCCAAAGATGGGATTTGCCAAAATGCTCCAGAGCTGGAGTGCAGCTGGTTTGCAGTAGGAGCAGAGCTCCTAAAGAGGAGAGGAGTTTAAAACGTGGGTGTTGCTATCAGCTCTGTCTTGGGGCTCAGGGTCTGAGGGTCTCTTAGAGCAATTTGGATCCTGGTCCGCTTTCTTTTTAGGCTTTTGGTGTCTGAATCTTTGGTACTGAACCCCCTCTAAGACCAGACTGCTTCATTTGCATGGAGCAAAGCTGCTGCCATCATCATCCTGCCACAGCTCTCACCAGTTTACGACAGGTGAAGGAGAATTAAACACCAGAAGGATTATAAGCAGACAAAATGCAATTACTCAGGGAGAAATCCAGTAAGATTCTGCTGAATATCCTGTCTTAAAAGGACTTTTGGGGCTTCTTAGCTGTCTGGAAGCTTTAGGATCTGCTAAGACTGTGCTTGGAGAAAAGTAGCCGTAAGTCCCCAGCTGTGGGGAGGAGAAGGCTGAAGGTGATGTTGGGAGTGATCTTGACTTGGGGATGAAGTTCAGAGCCTGGCATTTGGGGCAGGCTGTGTGGCTGGGATGCCCCTTTGGGGGGTTTCCACACCAGGGAAACGCTGTGGAGTCAATGCATGTGTGTGCCCTGCCCAACTCCAACCCCCCCTGGCTGTGTGGGTCTGTCCCCTGGGAATGGAGCACCTTCTGGGGTAAGGCAGAGGTGAGCTGTGACTTTGTTCCACCATGCCTTGGCACATCTCTGTGTGGCTGGTGGTCTGGTGACCACAAAGGAGGGGTCTGGAACAGAGGTGCAAAACAGGATCAGACAGAGAAACCCTTAAAAAGTGCATTTTCCTCTGGGCAACCAACAAGACATTGTGGGAGAGCTGAAAGAAGATGTGACCAGCGTGGTGGAGCAACTTTCCCCAAGATCATCCTCTCATCCTCCTCCTCCACTACCCAGTTGTCTTCCAGGACCTTCCCTGGGGTTTTTCCCGGTTTCTCCCCGTGCTGGGTTTTCCTCTTGCTCCCTCCCCCCAGTCCCAGCACCATATGTCATTAAAATGCTTAGACATGTGGAAAGGGCCTTGACAGAGATTCGAGGAGACAAGGGAGACGCGGAGGAACCGAGACTTTGTCAGATGGAATGATTGTGACATTAGCGACGCTGACCCGGGGAGATGGATACAGCTCCAGGAGGGGGACCTGGATTGACAGAGGGAGGGAGGGAGGTGGACATCCTGGCACAGAGGGGAGGTGGGGAAAACCAGAGCAAATTCCAGCAGAATTCCAGCAAATGGAGTGAAAGGCAGCAGTGGGATGGGAGGGTTTGAGTGGTGTCTCAGCTGCAGTGCAGGGCGCTTGGTGATTCTGCCTTGCCTTAGGTTTGGGAATGTTTAGGTCTGACATCAGCAGAGCAGGATTTCCCCCCCCCCGCCCTCCACCCTTTGCTGTGCCTGGAGCCTGTTTGGGAACCTTTCTTCCCTGAGTGTCCTCCCATAACCCTGTGAGTAAGGCTGTTAGCCAGCTCCAGCCTCCACCTGTACTGGGTGAAGGTGGAGGAAGAACCCTGGGAGGACCTCGGGGATGGAGAAAGGTGAGTTTGTCTCCTTGTGTCACCTGCTGGGGTGCAGGATTCCCCCTGCTCCCCGCTGTTTGCACAGACCCTTCCTGAAACCCCACAACAGCACTGTTTGGCTGGTTGTTTATCACGTTTTAAGGTATTTTACCCCTGCAGACAACACCTCTGAATTGCTTTGTGATCCTGTAAAGAAAACAACTGAAACCAAGCTCCCCCTGTTCCCACTGATAGAAGAAATCCAAACATCCATAGAGGTGGCAAATGTGGCTGTAGAGCCCTGAGTATTTGATACTCAGGGCAGGAAGCTGGTGGGGAAAACCCAGCGAAGAATTCCTTGTGTGGTTCATGCAAATAATGCCCGTGGTTCAGAGAAATCAAACAAACGAAGAAACGCTTGGAGCTGGGAGGGGAGAGAAAAAAAAAAAAAAAAAAGCAATTCCCAAACTACGTGCAACCTGCAACAAAAACACAGCTCCTGTTGATTGAACAGCCTGGGCTGGAAAGTGCCGGGAGGGATCCCATCTGCGAGGGGAGGGAACAAAAGATCTGGCTCCAGGTAGATGCAAGTCGTTAGTGAGCCAGGGATGACAGCTGCATTGTAGGGAATGCTCCTGCATGTCCCTCCTCACCCCCCCACGATGTGAGCTTGGGAGGAGGCTGGTTTGATGTCTTCAGGAAGAGCTGGAGGCTGGGAGTCTCCAACCAGCGAGGGGGAACTCCAGCTGTGCCTCCAGAGCCCCGGGTAGAGGCACTGGGAGGCTGCCCCTCCCTGGGAAGCTTTCTTTCAAAATAACCCACTCGGAGAACACTGGGATGTCCTCTCAGGTGGCCGAATGACAGCGTGGCTGAAGATGGGGCGTTCCCAGTGCTTCCCAAACAGTGTAGAAGTCTCCTGCCATTGTTTTCCCGAGCTTTTAGTGTGTTCCTTGAGGGATAAGGGCAGATGTTTGCTTCTGGGCACGGCTGTGCTTCCAGAGAGGCTGGGCAGAGATGGCTGATATGGTTGTCAGTGGTACCTGGGCACAGGATCGTGGAATATCCTGAGCTGCAAGGATCATGGAGCCCAACCCTTCAGCCCTGCACGGGACAACCCAAAATCCCACCCTGTGCCTGAGATCACTGTCCAAAGTGAGCCGTGACCATTGCCCTGGGGAGCCTGTTCCAAGCCGTGTTTTCCAGCCCTTTGTAGGGCCCAATTGCTGTGCTGGTGGCTGATCTCTGGCTCTATTTCCCCTCTCCCCACCCTCCCAGCACACTGGTATTTCTTTGCATGAGTCACTCCACAGACAGCCTGTTATTTTGCTGCAAGTAGCCTACATAGAGCAAACTTTGTACTCTTAAGTGCACGGGGAGATGTTCTTAGGGGAGACGAGCTCAATTTGTTTAACACTGTAATTCACTGTTAGAAATCTCTCTCTTTTGTCACAGACAGAGTCACTGGATGCGTCAGCCTTTGATCTCAGCGGCTGATCTTCTGCGTGTAAGAAATTTCAGTAACACTTTAAATTATGTGTCTGAGATACCCATTACCAACATGTTGCACTCAGATTTAGGGAGACTGTTGAGTAGGAGATAAATAGTACATGAGGTGCCTTTTAAAATAGTTTTATTATGCCAGTATTTTTTCTTCCTGAGACGCTCTTAAGAACTGGGAAACTGTTTTTCCTTTCCTGCCACTTTAAAAAATGCTCCACGAGCCTGAGTTTATGGTACTCTGCCTAATTTGATAGATGTTGATAAATAGCATGTCTTATAACTAGTGGCTTTGGGGCTAAGTGTGCTTCGTGGCTGGCTTTGGGTTTGCTTCTTGCTCTGCAATTAATTCCTCAGTGACCTTGAGCATATTGCTTCAAAGCTGTCTCATTTTACTGTCTTATCTCCAAATGAAGTCCCTCCATTTGGAGAGGGAAGCCTAAATGAAATCTCTGCTGGCAGCTGGGAGATCACCTGGCTGTGTGCAGCGGGTGCAGAGCGGGGTTGCATTTCACCCTCCGGTAACACGTTGCGCTCTGTTGTGTTCCACTGGAGTTAAATCCAGCATTTTGCTCTCATCTGTCAGGCTCCTGCACTAAGGAGATTCACCTTGTTGCTTTTACACAGCTTCAGGTCCCTCTGCTTCACTTAATGGGATTGTCTGTCCAGGAGACAGCTCGGGGAAAATTTAAAGATGTGCTTTCTGCCTCCTGTGTTCTCGCTGTTGCCTGCCCGGGAAAATCTGCCGGAGAAAATCTTCCCAGGGTGCAGCAGGGAGTGCTTGGGAAACACACCCTCCCCAGGCTTCTTAATTCCCTCTGCAAGTGTCCACCCAAATGCCAACTGCATTTTAAAATCAAGCTTTAGGCTGAGAGGTTTGGACTCCTCTGCTGTGTGTGTGCATAAGGTGGAAAAGAGGTGGCTCACCAGGCTTGTGGGATCATGGAACAATTCATTGTTATGAAGTAATAAAGATGTTTGAGGTATCAAATGAGCAGCCCTGGAGCTGGGAGAGGCTGTGGCCAGTCTGGTAAGGGCACAGCACTGCAAGTGAAGGAGGGAAGGTTTAGATTAGATAGAAGGAAGGAATTCTTGGCTGTGAGGGTGGGCACAGGTTGCCCAGAGAAGCTGTGGACTCCTCATCCCTGGAAGTGTTCAAGGCCAGGTTGGACGGGGCTTGGAGCAACCTGGGCTGGTGGAAGGTGGCCTTTAAAGTGCCTTCCAGCCCAAACCATGCTGGCATTATGAGTCCATGAATGTGGAGCTGTTTGGGGGCTTGCTTTGGGTTTGGTATCAGCTCCCCTGTCCCTGGTGCCCCAGACTTAGAGCTTTTGGGTCTGGTTGCTGCTGATGACTCGAGATAGCAAACAGAGGCAGGCAGTGCTGGGGGAACAGCTCCTGCTCCTACAGCCCTTCCTCCTGCATCCACATCTCCAGCCATCCACCCCCTTAAACGTGGTAGTTGAACCCATTTAATAGCCCACAGCAGCAGAAGACTCCGGTCTTCAGTCCTTGACAAACCTGACGGGGTGACAAGAGAACGTTTTTGCAGAGCTAACAGCCTGTAGCTGTTGCTAACAGCGTAATTTCCAGGCTGGTGTTCTCCTTTGAAATCCTGTGAATGGGATGGGAAGGGTCAAATTTGGACCTTTTAGCTACTTGAGCTGCAGCTTTGATTTTTCAACAGGCTGTGCTTGTGTTTTGTTCCTGGCCAGCTGCAAAGGAGAGGGTTCCAGGGTGGCACTCAGGAGGGTGTTCCTGCTCCACTCGCTCTTCCCTAACGTATTTAGATCCCCAGTGGTGCCTGTTGCTGCTGTTAACAGGTGACTAAGTCATCTCTGAGTGTGTTGGCCTCAGCACAAAGAGGTAAATGAGGGAAGGTGGGTTGTTTTGTTGAATGGGAATGTGTATTCCAAGCGCGTTGTGGTTTTGCTCCGAGGAGGAGTGTGTGCTTCTTCTGGAGGCACAGACATGGAGAAAGGCATAAAAAGAGTTACCTCAGGTGGCATTAAAACCAAAGACACATTGATTGCTGGGTGCCTGTGGCTTTTCCACCAGCCTTTGTGTTCTGTGTGGAGCTTTCCCCTTCTGCAGCCACAGGCGTAACAAAGCTCGTTTCCCTGTGAAGTTGCTCTGAGAGCTTCAGGAGGGCAACCCCTTCCCCCCCAGCAGCTGCAAGACCCTCTTCCCGTGGATCATTATTTGGTGTGTCTGGAAATACACCAAGAGAAGGGGGTGCAAAGCAGAGCTGGTCATGGGGTGTGCTGAGCGGACCTGTGGGCAGCACACCCGTCACCAGGGCTGCTCCTTAAAGTCCATTATGGACTTGTTGCCATTCCCTGCAGGGAAAAGGCTGGTGATGTGTCTGAGACAGGGAAGTTTTCCCAGTGCAGCTGCTGTGCTGTGCAGAGGGGTGCTGCACACGGCAGGTTAGCAGAGGTTGTAATGAAACACAGAACCTTTCACCCTCCGCCAAAGCTTCTGTAAATTGCAGGCAGGGATTAGATGGGGAGCGGGAGCTCAGAGCCCTGCTCCTCGTGGGGCAGGACACATGGGGAATGTTGCTGCAGCTGAATTGAAAAAGCCACGGCTAAGAAAAGCAAGTGTTACGGGTCAGAGGGGCAAGTGTAATGAAACAGAGTGTGACCGTGCTCCCCAAATTAAATCCAGAGCACTTGGTTTGCAGAGAGCGCCCTGGCCGTGGTTACACTGCATTCTTATTAAATAAAGCAGTATCTGCAAGAATCGCAGGGATGGAGAGTCGTGGGGAGGGGGGAGTGCAGGGGGAGGAGATCAAAAAGGGTTTGTCAGTGCAAAAATGGCACAGAGCACGACAAAGAGACAGGGAGAAGCAGCTCTCGCTGAGGAATGAGACTGAGACACAGCCAAGGTGTCAGAGCAGGTTTGTCGCTGCCAGAGCCAACTGGAAGTGAAAGCGTCACGGAGAACTGGAGGCAGATCGAGACTGTCAGGGAGATTTAACTCAGCTGAGGGCTGGAAACACTCCCAGCCCCGTTGTGCTTGGAGCAGGGAGAGGCAGGTGCCTGTGGATGCTGGGGATGGTGGAGGTACCCAGTGGAGGGCCCTGCTCGGGAAGACCTTGCGCAGCAGCACCACTGTGCAGGGGGATGGGGAATGGCTGTGCCACCCAGGCAGCTTGGGAGTCAGCTGGGGTAGTTTACAGTGAACACTCAAAAATAACCTTCTCTTGAGCTGAGTAGGAGTTGGGGGAAAGTTGGTGACGTGTGAGAGACTGGTGGCCCTCTCCAGCTGGAGTCTGAGTGGTGGAGGAGCAGCGTGTGCCCCACCACGGGGTTCACCTTCCTCCCTGCCTGCACCTGCCAGCAAATTCCCTTTTAATATTCCTCCCAGCTCCTTTCAACGTGACAGCCAGGGGATGCTGCTGTGCTTTATTGCCACCACGTTAATGAAAAGGCCATTGTAACCGAGCCTGCTTTGGTGACTTGGAGATGGATTTCCTCTTGAGGCGAGTCAAATGAGCCATCCTCACCCTCGTGCAGATAAGGAATGGTGAAAGATGGTTGGGGCTGGAGCATATTTTGCCTGGTGGAGGCCATTCTTCTGCCTGACAACTTGTTTGAAATCCTGCAGACAGCCCCTGCTTGTCAGGCAGGGCTATGGATGGCACAGGTGGGGCTTCTGGAGAGTCGCTGAATCCCAGAATGGTTTGGGTTGGGAGGGACCTCAAAGATCATCTCACTCCACCCCCTGCCATGGGCAGGGTCACCTCCCACTAGCCCAGGTTGCTCCAAGCCCTGTCCAACCTGGCTTTGGACACTTCCAGGGATCCAGGGGCAGCCACAGCTTCTCTGGGCAACCTGTGCCAGGGCCTCCCCACCCTCCCAGCCAAGAATTCCTTCCCAATATCCAAACTAAATCTCCTCTCTTTCAGCTTAAGGCCATTCCCTGTGTCCTGTCCCTGCAGGCCCTTGTCCCAAGTCCCTCTCCAGCTCTCTTGCAGCCCCTTTAAGCACTGGAAGGGGCTGCAAGGTCTCCCCAGAGCCTTCTCCAGGGCACAGAGGACTTCCTTAAAGACAGGCAGGAAGGGAACTCTCTCCATCTCTGGCGATCCAGAAGGTCTCCTTGGGATGCCCCATCTGCTGGAACCTGTGCCCATCCAGGGCCACTCACCTGCTCCCAGTGACAAATCTTTGCGAGCTGGGGAGGGCTGGGAGCAGTGGGAGGGAGGGCAGGCTCTGCTTCCCTTCCCGGGGCGTTGCCAAGGATTCAAATGCTCCAGAGGACACTTTGCTGCCAGCAGGAGCTTTCTGACCAGGGTCTGGGGGCAGTTTCTCCTCTCTGACTTTTCCAATATAGTTTTCTCATCGTCTGGCCCTTCCAACGTGTCTGAAGTGCCCCAGCCCACCGAGCAGGTAATGAACCACAGGGATCTCCAGGGGATATTCTGCAGCAGAAACAAGACAAGGAACAGGTAGTTTGTAGCACCACAATCCTTCCCTTGTAAAGCCATGGACAGGAGCTCCCAAAGGCTGCAGGACAATGGTGCTGAGGGTTCAAGCAAATGAAGAGTCGGTCAAGAAAGACTAAATAATTCTGCATTTTCCAGTCTAAGGTGGCACAGGTTGGGCAGAGAAGCTGTGGCCACCCCTGGATCCCTGGAAGTGTCCAAGGCCAGGTTGGATGGGGCTTGGAGCAGCCTGGGCTGGTGGAAGGTGTCTCTGCCCATGGCAGGGGTTGGAACTGGATGTTCTTTAACTTCCCTTCCACCCCAACCCATGCTGGTATTCTATGATAGTCTGGGATCACAGAGCACCTGGATACAGGGCAGAGACTCTGGAGGCAGCTGAAGTGGTGCTGAGTCCACCAGAGCTGTGCCTGCCGAGAGTTTGGCCCCTTACTACTGAATCTGATGCATCTTGTTCAGTTCTGCACATTTCTCCTGCAGAAAATCTGGGTTTGAAAAACAAGGAGGGGAAAAGTTTCCTATCTGCTTTAAATTAAAATAAATCCAGAGCAGAGGAGGCCTTTTGTAAGGTCTGCTGAGTTAATGGATTCATAATGACTTTTAAAGCTTCACTTGGGTAAGAAATACTGTTCATTTCATAATTGCATATAAATATACTTTCTCATAATCCGGGACAGCACAGCAAAAGGAAATCTACTGGCTTAATTATAAATCTTTTTATTAGCTGGAACCCTGCTGGAATAAAAAAAAAAAGCCACATATTGTTTTTATCTAGGAGGGAAAGCACAGGGAAAGGAGGGAGGGAGTGTTTTGGAAATGAGTTATAAGGAATTAAGCAGGAAAGGAAAGAACTCAGAGTGCTGAGGACTGTGGGGCAGCAGTGCAGGTACCCGGGGCTCCTGTGAGCACTTCCCTGGATCGATCTGTGGGAATGCACAGCCCTGCCCCGGCTTCCCCGGGAGCTTGGAGCCAGCACAGCAGATCAATTTAATATCCAGTCAGTGGCTCTTCAAACATGTATTTTTTTATCACTTTGACCTACCACGACCCGAGCTGAAGCTGATTTGTCTCTCCTTAGCTCCTGTCCACCTCGCTGGCACGGCCAGATTTCTCTTTCCAAGCTGGCTCCCGAGGGCTGGAGAGGAAAACCGAGGTGGAAGGAGGGATGTTGGGCACCCGGGTGTGTTTTGGGTGCCTGGGGAAGGAACTGGTGGCCCCGGGGATGTGCTTTGGTTGGGAGGTGCCACACGGGCTGTGTGTCCTCTGACCATGAGCAGTTCCTTTCTCGAAGAAGTAGCAGGGATAAATTCCAGCTCCTTGGGTGTTCGCTTCGGGATCGGACCCCCCCTCCTGCTGGCTGTGGGAGGTGAAGGATTGGGCTGCTGTGCCCACACACGGCACATCCATCTCCCCCCTGCTCCCGTTCCCCCAACAACAACAACGTTGCTTTTAAAAACAAAACAAAAAAAAAAAAAAAGGAAACTAATTAAGCGCTTAAAGGTTGAGCAGCCCATTTGCACCTGATGGAGACAAATGAGGCTGCCTCCATGCCCAGGAAACCTGGCACTCCTCGGCTGCTCCCAGGTGGCTGCCTGCAATTATGGGCTGGCTGCAAAGCCTGGCAGTGCCAGGCTCCTGCTGCTGCCCGTGCTGGCAGAGCCGAGGTGGCCGTGCCCGACATCCACCGGCTGCAGGGATGGGCTGGGAGGCGTCCCTGGGCATCACAGGTCCCGTGAGGAGCTGCTGAGGGAGCTGGGGTTGTTCACCTGGAGAAAAGGAGGCTCAGGGGAGACCTCAGCACTCTCTGGCAGGAGGAGGGAGCCAGGTGGGGGTCGGTCTCTTCTCCCAAGCCAGGAGGGATTTCTTCACAGAGGGTGATTAGACATTGGGATGGGCTGCCAGGGAGCTGGTGGAGTCACCCTGGAGGTGTTTGAGAATTAGGACTGAATGTGGCACTCAGCGCCATGGTCTGGGTGACAAGGTGGTGTTGGGTCAGAGGTGGGACTCGATGATCTCAGAGGTGTTTTCCAGCCTCAGTGATCCTGTGGTCTCTATAAATCCTCCTCTGGTTTAAAGGACCATGAGAAAATCACAAGTCTTTGGTTGTCTCTTTTTTTTGGCTGTAGGGAGGCCTGGAGCTTTGTGATTGTGTGAAAACCCACCCAAGCACCTTCAGCTTGATGACTTTCTCATTAGAGGGACATTCTCTCTAATAGGGAAATTTCGTTACTGAAATTTCTTTAATTTCTTTCATTTCAGAGGGTGGGCAGGCCCTGGCACAGAGAAGCTGTGGCTGCCCCATCCCTGGAAGTGTCCAAGGCCAGATTGGACAGGGCTTGGAGCAACCTGGGCTGGTGGAAGGTGTCCCTGCCCATGGCAGGAGGTGGAACAAGATGAGCTTTAAGGTCCCTTTAAGGTCCCCCAAACCATTCTGGGGTAACAACTCCAAGGGTTGTCCTCCCAGTCATGTCCAAATCCTTCCTTGAACCTGCACAAGCTTTTCCTCAGTGTCCTGGAGCTTTGTAACCATGAACCTTTGTAACCAAAGGGAAGCACGAGAGCCTCCTGCTACTCCTTCTTGTCTTGCTCCCCTCTGGAATTTGGCTCCTGGTGTCCTCTGAGTTGTGTCTAAGGTGAAATATGACTGCAAAGTGTGAAATCCGAGGGGCTACAAGCAATTTCAGCTGAAAGAATAATGTCACACTCTCTATCTGTCTGGATATAACCCAGTTCTTAGTACGAATATGAAGTATCAGGATGGCTGGGCAAATAATTTCGCTGTTTGTTTTGTCTTGTGTGTCAAGAGATCTGGTGTTAATTCCCTTCCTTCTCAGGGAACCCAGGAATGCTTTGTCCAAGCTGAATTGTCAGCAGTTTTGGCCAGATCTTCCCTGGGTCCTGGAGGTACTGCTGGGGGTGGGAGGGGAAGAGAAAAACCGCAGCAAAACCTGAGAATTAAAGCAAAGCAAAGCAGACCAGGACAGTAATATGCTTTCGGATTTCTTTGTCATGTTTTCAAAAGGAAACGGGGAGGGAAAAAAAAATAAAAATAATCTCTTCTCCCACCTTTCCCTCCAGAGCACGGAATTAAATCCATAACTATTAGAGAAACATTTCGACCCAGACATCTTTTTTTTTTTTTTTCTCTCTCTCTCTCTCTGCGCTCTTTCTGTGTATTCAGAAGCCTCCAAAGTGTCAGCATGTTTCCATGCAGGCGGGATGTGCATTGCATCTAAACAACATCATGTCAGTGTGGTGGAGAAAATTCCCACTGAGGGCCCTGCAGGTCAAAGCAAGCTAATGTATGATGCCCTGCCTTGCACTACTGAGCGTGAGTTGTGCTGATAAGGCTCCGTTCTCTCTGTCTATTAAATCTCCTCTCCCGTATAAGCAATGCAGGCACGGACTGAGTCACTTATTTCCCCGGCCTTCCCTCCCCTTAAATTGTCATCCTCGAGCGAGGAGGGGGGACCTGCTCAGCCCCAGGATCTGGTGGTAGCCAGCCACCCTAGCTGGTTTTATTTTAGCTTGACTCTTCTTTCCTTCCACTCTGTGGCACTGGTAACTTGTGTCTGGTTGCTTTATGTGCTGCTGTGACTTGGCTGCAGGGCCTGTCCCCACGTAGCGCTGAGCGGTTCCTCTGTCCCCGCTGTCAAGGGTGTGAGGTGAGCGCTGCAGCCCCCGGGGCTCCTCTGGGAAGCGGCTGTGCTAAGCAGCTGATATTTCCCCGCTGTCTGGAGCTTTTGATGTGCAAGGTTTTTACGGGAGAGAGCTCCTTGGTTGGGAGTTGCTCTGCTTTGTCTCCCCTTCCCCGTTTCGCAGCTGGAAACTGAGTTCCTGGCGTTGCCGCTGCTCAGCGCAGACATTTTGGTGCCCTCTCCCTATTTTTGGAGTCTTTTTTTTTTTTTTTTTTCTATCCCAGCCTTGGGGTACCTGGTGTAATGATGCTGCACCCTCCCTGGACTGCAGTGGATGTTTCCAGGGCTGTCCAAGCCCCGTTGCAGAGGGCTGGCTCATTAACCACGGCTGCACCGGCTCACTCAGCAAGGAGGGAGAGAGGTCAAACTGTGACCTGCTAAAGCAGGGCTTTTGGAGGAGGCTGTTGGAGCCTCGTGGAGAAGAGGCCTTGGGGACTCATTATCTGCTGCCAGCATTGCAGGGAGTGAACTGGCTGTGGATCTGTTGTTCGGTGTAAACAGGAGCACGAGCCCAGCCCGGTGGGTCTCGGCCTCTCTGCTCAGCTCATGGAGACTGTGGGGGGCTCCAGGAACAAAAGGGTTGGTGGCCACAGGGAACTTGCAGGGATTTGAGTGGGAGAGGTCAAGAGCAGGAGAAGAGAGGCCTCTTTTCCATGTTAAGGACCCGCAGTTCTCTGGGCAAGGCAGGCAATGACTGTGCAGGTGAGAGACTTTGCACTGTGGTGCTGCTGGGGGGACTTGTGTCCCAGAGAAAGAGTACAAGAAACAAGGGAAGACAGGCAGATAGACACCTTTAATCTTTTACGTTAACTGAGGCTTTTTGCTGCAGTGGATCTGGGGAGAGCAGCTGGCTCCCTTGGAGCCAGGCTGGCAAAGGGGAACAGGGCTGATGGTAGATCTCTGATGCCGAGGGGGGATTATGCTGGTTGGGGATGAGCAGGGTAGGGGGGAATCACCAACAGCTGCTCTCACGCTCAGCCTTCACACTGATCCCTCCTCGGACCTGACAATCCCCCTAATCCCTAAATCCCACAGATCTGTGCAGCCCCAACGCTTCATCCCTGTGCAATCTGCCTGCCTGGCTCCTCATGGGCTCCCCTGGCAGTGGGGTGAGGGAGGAGCTGCTGGGCAGGACACGGCCCAGATGAGACACTGCCCTTGTTGTCAAACAGTGATGACTTTCCCCACCTGGCTGATAGAGGCAGAGACAGGAATTAATCAAACAAGCAGCAGATGCTGTGAGGAACAAATCCCAGCGGCTGCCTGAGAGACAGAGGGGTACAGCTGGTTTAGGGGAGGGAGTCTGTAGGTCCAACCTGCTGTGTCCCTCTGGTCTCCCTCTGGGAACCACCAAACATATCAGTCAGAACAGAGGGAACCTTTTCTCTCTGGGGCTGGTGGTCCAGGCACTCTGCTGGAGCTTGACCTGGGCCGCTCTCCAGGTCTTGACCCAGGTTTGCATCACTCCAGCTTTGCCTTCTCAGCTGTGGTGTGGTTACTGCTGATTTGTCTTTTTCAGTGGGTGATGCTGCTCCCTCCTTTGGGAATTCTCAAGTCCCTCGAAATGCAAACTTTGTGTGGAGAGCAGGAGCTTGCAGGCCCAGGGACATGCTGGGGGATGCTGGAGGTTTGTGTCAGGCTGAGCAGGGCTGTAACACGGGGTTCCTGGGATCAGGGTTCCATTGCCTGGAGGGAAGAGGCACATCTCTGTGGTCACTGCAAGGCTGGTTCCATCCCAAGGAACACACATGTTATTTGAGGTTGTAAGCATTCCCATTTTCAGAAGAACACGTGGCTGTGGCTTCTTCAGGTTCCTCCAGGCAACCACCAAGAAACCCAAAGGCTGGTGCAGCAGAGCTCAGTGATGGGCTGATTAGACATCCCCAATCCCCCTCCTTAAGGAAATGAGAGATCTTCTGGGGGGAGGAAAAAATACCCAGCTGTCTTTCTACTGAAACCTGTTGGCACGGAAGAAGTGCTGAGTGCCACCCATCATCTCTTTAGCAGCTTGTCAGTGGCTGAGAGCACAAAGCCAACCAAACTGGCTATTAGGAAACAGCTCAGCAGCTATTTTTACACCCCATCCAGGTTTCTTGGGTGTCATTTTTTCCCCAAGATTTCTCTCCCCCTCTGTCCTCCCCAAATTAGCTGACTTGGCAGTGCTCAACACAAAAGAAATGATTGGGAAAATACAGCACAGAGAGGCCCCTTAAAGCTTTCCTGACTCCTGGAAAGCTGTCCCTGTGCCAGAGAAAGGTGGCTGTGCTGTCTCCAGGAGGGAAAGTAATGCTCCCATTGCTGGTGGACACGTTTATGGTGCCTCAGGCTGGCAGTGACTGGGGGAAGCAGGAGGATGCAGCTTGTCTGGAAGTTCTGTTGAGCCCGTCCAGAGCAACAAGCAAACTGCTCTGGAACACCCTTGCCTTGCCTGAGGGTTTGCCTTTTTGGGGGCCACATCTGAGCTGTTTGCTGTTGTTCTCTTGCATGCACAGAGTGATTTATTGCTGTGGGAAGAGCTGGGAAAAGCTTTTCCCCCCCCCTTCCCCCCCAGCTGATGGTTGTCATCCCAGGACATCCTGCAGCACAGGTGATCCAGAGATCCTTGGCTAACAGGCCACATCTAGGGATGTGTCACTAATTACTGTGATCATGCTGCCCTGCACTGCCAAGGTCATCCCTCAGCTGTAGTTGCAGGCACAGCCCTGCCAGTTTAGTGGCAGTGATTTAAATGGCACTCCAAGGCTGTAGGCTCTCAGATGGGATGAGGAGGGAGAGGAAAAAAAAATATGGTCTGTGTGTTGCAGAGCTGGGCAATGGCACAAATTGGCTCTGGCATGATGATGCTCCTTTGGTCTCTTCCCTCTTTGGGAAGCAGCAGAGGGACTTTGGAGCTGAGACCGACCCTGCTCGTGCTGTTGGGGTCCTGTGCTGTGCCCCCTGCCCGTGGAGAGCCTGGCAGTGACAGCCACAAACAACTTAGAAACACCAAAAGCCCTGGCTGGCATCCCAGCCCTGGAGCCAAAGGAGGGACGTGCCCCAAGTGGGTGGCATGAGCAAAAATTCCATGGAGATGCTTTCCTTTCTAACCTTTGTACCTCGTGTGCTCAAAACACTGATTGGGACTGAGGTGGTAGTGCCAGAGTCTGGGCTGTGGGTGGGACAGTGATGAGTGACCAGTGGGAGCTGGCTGGGAATGTTCCCATGGAGCTCTGCCTTGTGCTCGCTGCTCGGAGGTGGCTGTGGAACGGCTGACTCTTGTCGTTCTTGAGGGCAGGGCAAAAATATCACTGACACCAGAATCCTCCCAGAATTTGGCTGCCCAGTTTGAATAAATCATGTTCACAGACATTGCCTTCTCGTAGCAGGGAGGCCACAGGGCCTTGCCAAGTCTGGGGAAACCTGAGTCGGTTTTGGGTATAAGAGTTGTGTGGAGTGGCATTATCTCACCCCTGCCAGAGTGTCTCATACAGCTGAAAAAGGGAGAAAACAAGAGGTATCTTTTCCTCCCTCCTCCTTGCCAACTGAAGTTGAGGCTCCTTCTGGCTCTCATAGAGCTAAATTAGCCTGAGCCTTTCTTTTTGTTTAGGTTACCTTGTCTTATATTAAACATATACCCAGCCAGCCAGATTCATTACTTATTAATTTGCAAAGTGGTAAATTTCAAAGCTGTCATAATGGTGAAGTCATGTTCACTTTAGTTATTCTGCATAATTAATTACAAAGTAATAATTTGTACATCATGATATTTTCATTCCAACATGAAAGCAAAAGACTCGGAGCCGTAACAGCCTCGGGCACCAGAGGGGGAAGAAGGAGCTTTGCAGACGTGCCTGCACTGAGGAGAATATCAAGTCAGCCTTGCTGGACACAGCAAAACACCGTGGGAAGTTCTCCTTCCTTCTCGTTGGAGTGACCTCCTGCTCCTCGTGCCCTCCTGCTGCCTGCAGGGAGCTCTCTGAGGGCACTGGGTCTGTTCAGCTGGGCAAGAGGAGGCTGAGGGGAGGCTCACTGGGGTCTGCAGCTTCCTCATGAGGGGCAGCTCCATCTCTGCCCTGGGGGGAGCAGGGACAGCCCCCAGGGAATGGCTTGAGCTGTGTCAGGGCAGGCTCAGGGTGGATCTCAGGGAAAGGTTCTTCCCCCAGAGGGTGGTTGGCACTGAACAGGCTCCCCAGGGCAGTGGGCACAGCCCCAAGGCTGCCAGAGCTGCAGGAGGGTTGGGATGATCCTCTGGGGCACAGGGGGTGACTCTTGGGGCTGGGCCTGTGCAGGGCTGAGGGTTGGACTGGATGGTCCTTGTGGGTCCCTTCCAGCTCAGAATATTCCATGATTCTCTGATAATATCAGCATCACTGTGGGCAAGAGGAAGGTTCGTATTTCCCAAACCTTCTCTCTCACCTTGCTGGCACAGCTGGGTTGGTCAGCCTGGTGCTGAGAATGACTTGCTATGTGTCACCAAGAGCTCTTTAGTCTTCTCTTCATGGTGATGCTGAGCTGAATGGGCTGAACCTGCTCAGGTTGGTGCCCCAGCACCTGTGGTGATGCTGCACCTCTGGGACCTTCCACAGACAGTGTTACATCTGCAAAGGAGAGCAGAGAGAGGGAGGGAGGGGATGGATATTTGGCAGAGCACCATCATTTTATGCAGGGTGCTGAAAAATAAATGCTGGTTTGGGTGGGGAAAAATGCCAGTGTTGGAGGAGCTCCCCAGGGAGCAAACCCCGTGATTACACTGATTTGTTCTTTTGATGGTCGTTTTTTATAAACCAAAAGAGGAATGTGTGAAACTCCCAAAGAGCTGAGCCCTAAGACACAGGTATAAAACACATCTCCAGGGATGGAGCAGGAGGTTTTCCCCTTGGTACAAACCCCTCTGTAGTGAGGTTCTCACACAATCCTTCTCTTTACCCCTGACTGAGGGTGCTCTGAGCCTTCCAAAGCCCTGTTGCTTTGGAAGGGGTTGATTGCTTTTCCAAACTTCTCAGCCATGAAAATTCAAAACTTTTAACTGACAGCTGAGGGCACTGGGCCCACCTGACCCGTGGAGCTTGGCTTTGGGTAAAACTTCAGGAGATCCCAGCCAAAGTCCCCCTGGGCTCAGTGGCATTGATTTCCCTGCAGGTGTAACGAGCCTTAGCAGCTCTGTCAGCTGCACATCTTTGATCTCCATTTTACTACAGGTTTCCTTATCTCTCCGAAAAGCTCTGACTTTTGGTTCCCTGTCAGTTGATTCCCCTCATTTTTAGGTTTTCCTGAACAAGCCCACTGGTTCCTGACTGGGCTGTTTGTATCTCCCTGGCTCTGGAGGAGGGGTCTGCTGTTCGTCCTCGGTCCAGTTCCCTCTTGGCAGGCCTGGATGTTCTCACACCTCCCCACACTCATGCTGTTGGTCAGTGAGGTCCTGCAGGTGAAGTCACCCCAGCCAAAGGGGGTTCTGAAGGCCCCTCAGGTGCTGGTGAAGGGAGGACTTGCACAATGAGTGTGATGAAAATGCCCCTGGGTGTGCAGCACGGGCCAAGTTTGCTGTAGAAGACATTGTGTGTGGGCTCAAGGACGGTCTGGGCTGGCTTTTAACTGCCTGGCAGGCGGTGATGGATGGGTCACTTTGGGCTGGACCCTTCACAGGGCAGGATGATGTCACCAGCCAGGCCTTGGGTGGCAATGGGTCACCAGTGTTTTACTGCCTGTCCCTGGTGGGGCCCTCCCTGCAGCCTCCCAAGGAAAGGAGAAGATCATCAGTCAATCTCCCACATCCCAACCCCTCCTCTGGTGGCTGGAATTGGCTCTGCTGGGAGTGTCACTTACCAATCTCACCACAGAGAAACGTTTCTGGTGACAAGTCCAATTCATTAACGGTGGGTGATGATGTCACATGCAATTGAAGCAGCAAGTGGTGGAGGGGATGTGAACAGGGAGGATTTCCCAACCTCCCTGCACTTCATGTCCTTCAGCAGAGCCCGCTCTGACATCCCATTAGCAGCGAAATGCATTCATACCCACACAGCAAAGGCTTTTCAACCCCCTGGAAGCAGGGCTGCAATTTTGATGAAGCCTGCCTGGGCTGATTTCCTGGGAAAACAAAAACAAGATATTGAAAGCAAAACAGCTTTCAAAAAAATTGAGTGGTGTAACGGTAAACTTGTAATTTGGGACTGGTTGTTATATTTACCATTGCAAAGATCAATCTGTAGCTTTTGTGAGCTGGTAATTTTGCCCAGTCTTGAGAACTTATTTTAATCACTGGGAGCTAATCTCATTTCCAAGCCTGAAAATGGTCCCAAACATTGAAATTATATGTTAATGTACAGAGATTGACAAAAGGAAGCTGCTTGTATCGACTTGGAATTAATGGAGCAATTCAGGGATGAACAATAACACTGGCAGGAGGTGTTAAGGAGAACCGTTCTAGTTGTTAAATTTTGGCTCTGAGAGGTCTCGTTGCTCTGAGGAGACGGTCAGATCACAGCAAAAGGAAAATTACCTGGGAACTTGAGAGTTATTTAGTCAGTCTGAGCCATTTCACGGCGAGGACAGGAGAAAACAGGGAAAGGCTGGTGGAGGATTCCTGGTTATCCATGGGTGCTTTACTGAGGGAAGTCCTACCTGCACCTCTGTGATGGAGGAGAAGTGACCCATCCCTCGGGCAGGTTGGGCTGTGCCTGCTGCAGGTGAGCAGCTCAGGCTGGCTCTGTGTCACAGCAGAGACAGCTCTGGGGCAGGAGGGTCCTGTCCTGGTGCCCTTTGCAGCTCTGCATTTGCACATCCTGAGATAAAATCCCAGAATACCCTGGAGCTGGAAGGGACCCACAAGAATCATCAGCCCAACTCCTGGCCCTGCACAGACACCCCAACAATCCCTCCCTGTGCTCAGAGTGTTGTCCAAACACTCCCTGAGCTCTGGCAGCCTTGAAGCAAAACCCACTCCCTTCTACAGAGCAAAATCTTGCCTTTCCCATGGGTTTCCCCCTTTTCCTGGTACTCCTAATAACCCAAACTGCTTTGGGGTTTCCTGCCTGCAGCCTGTTTTGTAGCTGCAAAGTGCTGCCTGGCTTGTTTGGGCTGCTGACAGCACCGGGGAGTGTTTCCCCTTCCCCAGGACTCAATCTGTGCTCCCTGGTGGTCAGCGGTGTGAGGGCTTGGAAGTGCCTGAGCCGGGCTTTGATCCCCTCACCGGCGATCCAGACCAGCCAGGAGATGTAAAGCTCACGTCGGTAAAAAAAAAGGAAAAACTCGTTAAGAAACAGAGTTTCTGTTCTTTTGAATAAAATTCTCAAGTAAGGCTACAGAAAGATGCCAAGATGTGTTGCTGCTGTTAACATCCCGAGCCTTTGAACTCGTACATGCAATACTTGAGAGACCAATTTGAAGCAACTGAATTCAAGGCACAGCAAAAAGGCTTTAGAAGCCGCTTCCTGACAGTGATAAACATGTGGAACGGGGAGGTAGTTGCCCAGCGGATTTTGGAGGAGCTGCTGCTGAAACTGTTCCTTCAAGGGAAGCCACAGTTGAAAGTTGAAGCGTGTTTTGCAATTATTGACTCGCTGATTGATGGCTTTGTAAGATGAACGAGGCCAACCTTCCTTACAGACAGGGAGGCTCTGCAAGAGCCGTCAAGGGGTGATGTGGTCCCCCCTTCTCTCAGCACCGGGGTTGGAAAGCACAGCTGCCTTGGGAATGTGCATCTCCCTCGGGGTCCCAGGAGCACAGGAATTGGTGCCCATGGACGGGTTTTTAGCTCATTGGTCTTCCACTTCAAATGGATGTTGTGTTCCCCGGTGTTAATCCATCCTCTGAGACCCTCCTTGGCTGGTGGAAAGCTCCATGTGCTCCTTCCACGCGTGTCTACTCTTGCAGTGTGTGGGTTTAGGGATGCAGGAGACTGTCAGAAATTAATCCTCCTTTCTCCCCACCCCTCTTTCCTGTACAGAGGGAGGAGCCAGGGCTGCTTCTGGGTCCCACTGGGAGTTTTTTCCTGGAGTTCTCTGTTAGTGCCAAACGTTTTTTAAGGTAAAATAGTTTGAAATCACAGCCTTTTCTGGTTTGGTACCTGGCTGAGGGTCCCAGAGGGGTGGGGATATTTGGGTTGGATATTAAATACAGGTGTTCATATTCACCAGAGAGAAGTGAACCTTCATGTTGATCTGTCACGAGGATACTGCAAACAAAATGTTTATGTTTAAATCTCAAAGTGAGTAAAAATGTAGATAACTCTGCAACAAAGAATTCTGGGGGTAGAAAATACTTTCATTTCACAAGCTGAAGATGTTCTCTGCACGTAGCTCAGGTTTGCAAAATTACTTCAAGCCCCTTCTCTGCCTTTTTTTAATTTGTCAGCGCCCCTCAAAATCCTGAGCTCTGAGGAAATGTTGGTTTGGGGCAGCGCTGCTTTGAATTTTAGGCTGGGAAAAAATTCAGAATCTCCACGTGAAGTGTCTTGTGAGGCTCTTGATACCCTCCTTCATCCCCGTGGATGAAGGATCTCAAATCTCTCTGCATTCCTTTGGTTCAGGGTGGCATTATCACATTTTTAATGAGGGATGATAGTTTGTCTGAGGTCAGGGAGTGAATCTGTGACTCAGGTGGGCTCCAGTTCAGACCAGCTGTGTTCAAGCCTTGGGTTTAAACCACAGGACCATCCTTCTGCCCTAAGAATTAAGATAATTTGGGATCAGGGGGGTGATATGGGTTTAAGGTGTAAGGGTAAGATGTGATTTTTGGTGTGAGGTTTGAGATGGAGTTTGTGGCTGTCCATCCACAGGGTGTCCTGGTGCCCTGGGAAGGGCAAGCTGGGAATCAATTAAAGCACATCAGACCTGTAAAGAGGGGGGAAATACACTCTTGAAGCCATAATGAATCTGGGGTGGTTGAAACGAGCCCCACAGCTCGCTGGTGTTGGCCACAGAGGCCCAAAAATTGCTTCCCATGTGTGTGCCAGGGAAACATGGTGCCTCTTGGAGGGATCTGGCATAACAGACCCCTGCCAAATCAGTGGCAAAAGGCCCAGGTCTGTCTGGCTGCCTGGAGTTTAATCCTGTGCCCGTTAATCCCTCAGGCTGGTTCAGTGTTCTCTCAGTTCAGACCCTCGGGGCTGCTGGCACTGGCTTTCTGCTGAGGGCTCTGGGATGAGGAGGGTGAGCTCACTGTATCCATGCTGGATGTCTGGCCCATCCCTGGATTGCTGTGGGGTGCTGGCTGCAGGCAGGACTGAGTGCCTGGCACAGCTCCCAAGTGCCAGCATCTCCAGGGAACCAGGAGCTGGTCTGAGCTTAAATTCCAGAGGTGCTTCAGAGGCTGTGCAAGTGCAGGGGGTGGGACTGAGGAGGTTTAGGTTGGATATTAGGGCTTCATTACTGAGGAAAGATGTTGTGTCTCACACCTGCCATCCCACCTGCAATGGCCTGCACTTTATTGTCATAGAAACCCAGCATGGTTTGGGTTGGAAGGGACCTTAAAGCTCTTCCAGCTCCACCCCCTGCCACGGGCAGGGACACCTTCCACTAGCCCAGCTTGCTCCAAGCCAGGACCTTGTCCCAGGTCCCTCCTCTCCTGGAGCCCCTTCCACCAGAGAAAGTTTTTTTGTTTGTTTGTTTGGGGTTTGGGTTTTGGTTGGTTTTTTTTTTTTTTTTTTTGGTACTAAGAAATAAATGTTGTTGGGAAAACAAGAAGAGTCTTGGAAAGCTGCAGGGGCTGCCAGTGAGGATTAGAAATGGATACAGGAATGCAGCAGGAAGTCAGAGAGTCCAAGGCAAGGCAGAGAGTGCAAGGAAAAAGATGTTTCTATTTGCAGTGCCTGTTTGAAATTAATGAAACAGGGAGGGAGGAAACACATTGTTTTTTCTTCTCTACGGGAGTTTGAATGTTTAATAACAGTGAGGCACTGAAATACTTCAGCCAAAGCCCAAATGTTGATGTTCTCAGGCAGGTCTGTGTGGGTTTGGAGCTGTGTGTTGTCGGTACATCTTGTGCTCCAGGGGGGTGTGATTTGGGTTTGGAGTGCAAACCAGTGAATCCCAGAATGGTTTGGGATGGAAGGGGCCTTAAAGGTTGTTCCACCCCCTGCCATGGGCAGAGACACCTTCCACTAAACCAATCTACTCCAAGCCCTGTCCCCCATGGACCATTTCCAGAGCAGTCTCTATTTTGGGGTCGGGTTTTGTGCTAGCCTCCAAATTGTCCTTGGCTCGCTCAGAAACCAGTCCTGAGAGATGCTCTGTCCCCCCAGGCAGCCCCAGCACAGCCAGTCTGAGCCATCTGGGGGCTTTTTTTCTCTCTTTTACTGCAATATTCAGCACCCCAGTTCTCTGAGCCTTTCCTTGCCTTTATTTTCAGCTACAAAGGCACAATATTGGGCAGGTGCCTTAGAGAGCCTAAAGGGAAGAGGAAATGGATGGGAGTTGAAGCTTTTGGGAATTCTGGGGATAAAACAGAGCAGTTTATCAAAATATCCCCCTCCCTGGCTTCATAGTTCAGGATTTTGCTGCCTCCTTGACAAAATAAAGACCAACTTGTCAGTGTTTTCATTCTGATGATTCCGGGTTTTGATGCAAAAAGCCAATCTTTCCTGTAGCGACAAGACAGCTTTTCAGTCAAAGCCCGAAGTTTTCAGCAGAAAATGGTTGGGAAATGATCATCCCCATGGAAAACCTGTCTCTGCAGCTTTGTCACCGTGGCTCGAGCGCAGGAGGAGCAGCAGCTGCCCTTCAGTGCTCCCTCAGCTGCTCCAGAGGGATCCGTGTGCTCCAGGCGGGCACAGGCACAGCAGGCACGATATCCATGGCTTTGGGGCAAAGGAGGAGAAGTGCCAGTGGCCAGCTGGAATAGCTGGGGGTGCTGCTCACATGGGTTTTTAGTTGGTTTTTTTTCAGAGGGGGAGTTGTGTGAGGCGGGGTGAGGAGCTCTAATTATCTGTCAGATGAGGGCCCAGCCTTCTCTGCTCGCTGCTTAATTAGGCTGCCCACAAGCTGGGCTTAAAAAGACTTCGCATTATTGGCTGGAGAAAAATAAAGATGGGTTTTAACCTGAATTCAGCAAGGAACCTCCAACAGCATCTGTTCTGCTGCCCCAAACCCTGTGTGTGTGCTGAGCCCCTGGCCCTGGAGCAGTGAGATGGTGCCTGGAGATGTGTCCTGGACATTTATTCTGAGTGCTCAAGACGATGGCCGTGAACCTGACTGCTGGGGATGCTTCTTCTGTGTCTGGCTGAGTCGCTTTGATAGACTGTCTATCATTTATTTTTATTTATCTCTATTTAGGGGAGGGGAAATTTGTTGCCTGGGCTCTGTTGGAAAGCTGTGCAGAGGCAGAAAACAGCATCAGGAACCTAAAATAAGCCAGGGAGTGTTCAGCACACAGGATGGGCATGAAGGAGAGCAAAAAGAGTGAGGGGCTTTCCTGTCCCAGCCCAGGCACTGCCCCGTGGAAGGAAAAGGCAGGACATTTAGTGGGGTTTGTGGAGAGAGTTTCTGCAAAGGCAGAGCCCTGCTGATCATCCCCTGGGAGCTGAGCCTTGGAAAACACTCTGCTCACTTGGGGTTTAGGTGAAGTTGTGTCATCTGGAGTGAAACCAAGCCCTGTGCTGCTGGCAACCAGACCCCAGCTGTGCCAACACCTGATGGCTGAGCGGTGGGATGGAGTCCTGGGAGGGGCACCCCAGGGATTTATTCTGCTGCTTCCAAATGACTGTTGTTTATATGAAGACTAGAGGAGGTTTAGGTTGGACATTGGGAAGGGATTCTCCCCTGGGAGGGTGGGCAGGCCCTGGCACAGGTTGCCCAGAGAAGCTGTGGCTGCCCCTGGATCCCTGGAAGTGTCCAAGGCCAGGTTGGAGGGGCTTGGAGCAACCTGGGCTGGTGGAAGGTGTCCCTGCCCACGACAGGGAGTGGAATGAGATGGGCTTTGAGGTCCCTTCCAACACAAGCCTTTCTATGAGTCTATATTGGATTTTTAGGACAGGATATTCCTAACTCATCAAGTTAAAGTGGAGTGAAGTTGTGTTTTTTCTTTTTCCTGGGGATTTGCAGGCTGCAGCCTGGGCAGGAGCAGAAAAGCCTCATCTGTAGCACAGCAATAACAACCAGGAAAGGAGCGTCTAGTGATGTTCATCGTGTTCTTGTGCTCCTTAAAATACATATGCCTTGAAGTCTGCCAGGCGTTTTGCTCTGCAAAGCATATGGTTTAACAGATAAAATGATTTCTGACCTGGAGACCTGAACTGACAACTTTGGAGACAAACAAAAACCAGGATGGCTCCATCTGTCAGGGCTGGTTCATCTCCGTGCTGCTTACTGACATTTCTGTGTGTGCATCAGGAAACTGCTTCAGTGCCCCCCTCCCTCCCCTCCCTCCCCTCAGTGCCCATCCTCGTGTGCCCTGCCCTGGTGCACGAGTTCACCTCCAGGCTCCTGGCCACGACCTCCCCTGGCAGGGCTTTGCCCTCCCTGTGCCTTGCTCCTTTAGCAGCTGCCTGCTGAGGGATGGGCTGCTTGCTGGGCTCGATCTGGAGCTTTGAGCAGGATCTTCTCCCGACCTTTCCGGGGCTCAAGAGCTCGTCACGAGTCAAGTTGGCTCCGTCCCTGTCTCGATGTGATTCACAGATGTCCTTCTGGTGGCACATTCTTTGGGATAACGAAGATTTGGGTGCTGGCCCTTGTGCTGCTCTGCTTCCCTTTCAGTTTGTCCCCTGTGTGCTCCTAAATCCCAGGTCCCCTCTCAGCTCCCTGGCAGTGTTTTTGGCAGGGTTGTGTGGCCAGAAACTCACAGAGTGAAAATCGTTGTATCCCTTGTGGAGATGCTTTCTGGATCAACTGCTGGTGTCACTGCTGAATGCAGATGAGGAGTGAGGGGTGGGTACCACCAGTTTTGGGAAGCTTTGGGTGATGAACTTTTCCCGCGTTCCCTTCCAGAGTAAACTTTCCTCTTCCTTTTGCCTCGTTATTCTCTCAACATCCCCATGGTCCCTTCGCTGGGAGAGCAGCTGATGGCTTGGGAAAGGGGGATTATTTCTGCTCTTACCAGCAAATCCAAACCCATGGAGTTACTAAAGGCTGAACCTAAAAAGCCAGTGGTGTCTGGGAACAGAAGCTCTGCTAAGAAGTTGTAAGCAAACATTATTAGATATGACCTCTTATTTATGAACGACTTTGCAAAGGGAAGCCTGTTCCCCTCACTCTGCCTCAGCCAAAGCCCTATTTTCCCAGTCATAATATCCCCGCCAGCAATCAGTCTGATTAGACTTTAGGATGATGCAGTAAATACACCAAAGCTCAATTTAACCAGCAGAGAAGCAAATAATAATAACTCGAGGCCTTTGGCCATAAAAATGCAGGCGTTTACCTTGAATGTTGACTTAAACCATTTCAATTTTGTGCCAAATGAGGCTTGAAATGTATCACCCGGTGTTCAGTGTCCAACCAATCAAAACTGCCTTAAATATTGTGCCTTCCTGCTGGCAGAGCCGCCCCAGTTAAACATCTCTGTCCTCGTCGGGGCACCCTGCAAGCAAGGCAGCAACAACGGGGTTTGGTTGTTTATTTGGGGGATCTGGGAGCAAACTGTGAATATTCCCTGGTGAGGTGTGGAGGCTTTTTGCCACCCCCTGGGCTGCACAGCAGGTAAAGCTTTGTCCTTCTGCCCCAACACACCCTTTTAGGGTGAAGGAGCAGGATGTGGTGAAGGAGGAGAGCAGCCAGGTAAAGGAAAGCAGCCAAAATCTTTATCTCTTCTCTTTACTGAGCGTCCTGATTCATTAGCAGGGCTGATTATCCAGTTCCACGGCGATAATCCCTAATTAAACACCACAGCAGACAACGTGTTTGTGCCAAGCCGAACATAAGTGGCCTCTTCTTAATAAATGTGTAAGTATGATCTCCATACTGTTAACCAGAGACATGAGAGCCTGAAGTTCTCACAGAATGGTAATTGCCAGAGAGATTTGCTTTTCCCTCCCCCCCTCCCTTAAATGCACAGTCGACGACCGTTAATGTTCAGTGTCTTTTAAATTATAACTCCTTAAATCAAAAGCACATTTTAAAAAAATAACGAAGGGGAGGCCTCTGGAAGTGCCCATCAGGCAGTGAGGTGGTAATTAATCCATCTGGAGGGGAGTCCAGGAGCTGGAGGTGCTGTCACTTGTTTTCAGCTCCCCTTTCCGTGGGGACTGAAAGGTGCTGGAGCAGGTGCTGATTCCTGACTGCACTGAAGTGTTTTGTTGTCCTGAGAGTGGGAGAAAGATGTTCAGCACTGCCTGATTTCCTGTTCTGTTTTGGAGTTGAGCCTATGTTTGGGTGGTCCATGCAGGAAAACTGTTTAGGGGAAGAGCTGAGGGGGTGTGTTTGGGGTGATGTGACCACTGTACGTTGCATTATTCTGCTTTGGCAGCAAACAGCTTTGAAATGGGTTAGGCAGGACCACACCAGGTCTGGGAGGGCTCCAACCTGACTGCAGGAGCCCAGGTGATTGCACTGTTCAGGCATTTTCTTTCACCTCTCCTACCATGTCACCTGACAGAAGAACAGCACCTTCTTTCCAGGAGCACCGAGGGGACAAAGATTTGCAGCTGCTGTGGGGATGTTCATGGATGAGACAGGACTAAAACCAGAGCTGCCTTTTTGTTTCCAAAACGTGGGATTAGCCACAAAGCTTTTGGCCAGAACTTTCAAGCCCGTGGTTTAGAGAGGCTGAAGGATGAGGGGGCATGTGCAGGTCAAAGCTGCATCCATATGGAGTGGTGCTGGGAGAGTGCTCAGTGTGCACAGCTATTCCTGCCTGTCCAGGTCTGCTGTTCCCCTCCTGCTTTCTAGCTCTTGTCTCTTAACTATCTGCTGCCTTTTTGTAAAGCTGGGTGTGGGCAGGGACAGGAGCAGACCCCCTCGAGGGGTCTGGGTGGAGAAGGGGGTTTGCAGAAGCAAACAGAGGGGCTTTCCTCCCTCTTTACCGTGACCTCGCTCCTTTAATGTCACGGGGGCTCTTCTTTCTCCACAGCCCGGGGCAGAGGTTCAGCTGGGGAGGCTGCAGCAGATGGAGAGGCTGCCCTGGCACCGGAGGCACTGCTATAAATTCCCTGTGCCCTCTGAGGTCAGTGCCACACAAGGGACATCTCCTCCTGTGCTCCGGGTCCGGCCTTTTGCCTCCTCCATGGGCTGGGTGGGGAAGGGGACGCTCTGCTTTTGGCTGCCTGCTTCCCAGGTGGACACGTGGAAGTGCCAGTGCTGCAGCCTAAAGGGACCACTCGAGCCTGTGCCCCCCGAATTCAGGTAGGGGGATGCAAAGTGAGATCACCCTGCCCTGTTTTTTTGAGCCCTCTGGGCCGCTGGGTTTCCTGAGGGGTGGCCTCTCCTCCAGGAGCCACGTGAGCCAATCTCCAGCTCCACCTTATCTTTTATATTTTGTTTTCCCCCAGCAGATGCGAAGATCGTGCTTTTGTCAGCTTTCCTCCTGCTCAAAGGAGGGAAGAAGCATTTGAAAAGAATATTAAATTCGGGAAGGGTGCAGAGGAGGGATGAGAACAAGTTTTCCTCTCTCACATCAGAGCTGCGTGTCCCACATTCCCCTCCTCGAGGCGGATCCTTTGCCTTGATTTCTTTACCTTTTTCTTTTCTTCTGTCCTGACTCCTGGAATAATTAAGTTACCAGCAACTGTGTGTGTGTAGTTTTAAAGGCAACTTTTCTATCAGCAGCGTGAGTTCCCTCTGCCACAGCCCTGCAGTGGCTCGTTCCCTTGAAGATATGCAATCAGTACTTCTCCTGAACCCACTGATATACTTGGCCATCACTTAAATATCATTACAGGAAAGATTTCCATGAGATCACTGCACGTTACACTTTAAAGTTTGACTTTAAAAGAATGTCTGGGCTTTGCTAAAAGGCATTAGTAATGGGATTCTCTATCTTTGAGCTTAATTTATTCTGAAGAGAAAAAGGCCATTATCTTAAATCTTTTTTTCCCCTTTTCCTCCTCTTACCAAAAAAAAAAAAAAAAAAAAAGAAGAAAGGAAAAAGCAGCCTCTGAAGTCCAGCACTTATGGCAAAGCCATTGTTTAATTACTTGCTCTTTTCATCCTTGGGAGGGAGGTGAGCTGGGGGGGAGGTGGGAGCCAACTGTGTTTTGGCGTCACGGCCCCTGCTGCTCCACAAACAATATATTTTCCAACCCCTCCTTCCCCTGACCTGCTTTGCTCCAGGATTAGCAAGTTATGGGCTCACACTCCATGAGCCATTCCTGTGGGCACGCCCCAGCTGAGGCAGAAGGACAGGCAGCAGAATCTTGGGATGTCTCAGTGTCAGTAACAACAGCAGGCTGGGAACTTCCACCTGAAAGAGGCTGTGGCAGATAAACCCTCCTTTGGGGGGCTCTGCTTTGCTGTGCCCAGAGTCTGAAGTGAGCACTTGTCCATGGCTGTGTTTCCCGTGTGGACACTGTTGGGAACAGCCCTTGGGTTCTGGGGGATTTGACTGCCATCAGTTCTACCCCAGCAGAGTCTCTGAGCCTCCTCTTATTAGTGCTCAGCCAACCTCGAAATGTTCGGTGCATCCCGAGCCTGGAGTGTGCCTGTGCATCAAAACTGAGCAAAAAGCCTTGCCTTGGGTTTAATTCCACCTGAGGCTGGGTCTAGCCTTGGATTACAGCATCCAGAACTCTTGGATTAGGCCAGGAACAACCCAAGCTCAGCCCTCTGCAGCAGGAGGTTGGGGTTTTTTTGTGAAACAGAGGAGCAAAACGGCAGGAAAGGTTCAGTTTCAAGTTTTCCCGTTCAGAGCCAACTGTGGCCCCCCCAAACTGGGGCTGTGAGCCTTCCCTGCCACGAGTGTGCTGAGCTCTGGAGTCTGTGGGGCTGGAGCAGGGAAGAGCCTTTGCCCCAGGGCCATGGGAAGTGCATCAACACCAGCTGTCCTGCCTCTTGGATGCTGTGACTTCCCCATTTCACTGGAATTGGTTTCTGCTCTCTGGGGCCCTCGTGGGTGGGTGGAGGCAGGAGTGTATCCCTCAGAGCTGTAGCTGCTGGTGCCTGAGTTATCAGCCGAGCTGAGGATCAATTATACATTAGGGGCCTGGTAATGATGAGAATTAAATGAGCTTTTGCTCGAGTGTGTTGTGCTTCTGTTCACCTTCAGATGGAAACTGCTCTGAAGAGCGCCAACATCTGCCCAAATAATCTGTCTTCTGGAAAGCACATTGATCTCCTGTTTACATATGGGAGTGCTCTGCTGTTGTCTCTCCTGGGACAGGGAGCTCTGCTTGCCAGAATGGAGATGATGGTTG
>NW_020956720.1:173398-179283 GCF_003031625.1 Empidonax traillii | reverse complement strand
TTTTCCCTCGTGTTACGTTAATACACACATACTTAATAAAGGGCTGTTATTTTTCCTTTTTCCCTTTTCCATAATTTGCTTTCCTTCAATCGGAGCCTCTTAATTTCGAATCTATAATTGCTAGAAAAGAAGGTTTGGGTCTTTTTCTCCTAATCCATCCTCAGCAAAAGACCCTTGTCTCAATTAAACTGAGACAACAGGCCTCACTAGATAAGAAAAATTTGCAGCTAATGGTCTTGCCAGTCAGCATGATGTAATCAACAAAGTAGTTGTTGTAAGGAGCACTAGTCAGTGCATTCTTTTATCTGAAGGATTTCAGTTGCTGTTATTTATCATATCTTGCTTATCTGACACAATTTTGATCAAGAATGGGTTGTATTACCTGAAGGTATATAAACTCTGTAACTGCCTCATTTAGACAGAGTTCATATCAGTGGAGGCTATCACTTGGCTGCTCTGTGTTCGCTCCTATAGGTATAGTAATAAACTGTTTCTGTTCTGACGTAATCTAAATTGTATTCTGGTTATTTCTGTGACACCTATTATTTACTATGTCTTGTAGGTACTCTTTCATCCTACCACTCTACATGATAGCATCCTATTTCACAGGTACAACCAGAATCCTTAATTTATCATAGAATCATAGAATAGTTTTGGTTGGAAGGGATCTTAAAAATCATCTAGTTCCAACTTCCATGCCATGGGCAGGGGCACCTTCTACTAGACCAGGTTGCTCAAAGCCCCAACCTGACCTTGAACATTTTTAGGGATGGGGCATCCAAAACTTCTCTGGCAACCTGTTTCAGAGCTCACTACTCTTGTAGCGAATAATATTTTACTAATATCTAATCTAAACCTACTCTCTTTCAGTTTAAAGCCATTCCCTCTTGTCACTCCATGCCCTTATAAAAAGTCCCTCTCCAGCTTTCTTGTAGGCCCCCTTTAGGTACTGGAAGGCTACTATAAGGTCTCCCCAAAATCTTCTCCAGGCTGAATAACCCAAACACTCAGCCTGTCTTCATAAGGAGTTTGCAGCTTGTGGCCTAAGACTTCAACAACTTTAGCTACTCATGCTAAGCTTTGATCAAGTTACGATTCCACTTAACACTAAGCAGTCACATAATTAGTTTCTAATATTCTTTAAGTAAACCTATTTTAATCCCCAGCATAGGCAGAGGGTCTGTGCTGGTATGCCCAAGGGAACTTGTGAATGTGGAGTGACATGGGGTGAGTGTGTGAGTGCATATGTTTTCTAGTGAGCATCAAGCTGGACTAGCTGGCAATTAGGGGACTCAGAAGGTAAGAGGGCCTGGGGTCTGGGCAGCAATACTAGAGGGACAGAGGGGGCTGTGCTAGTACTCAGTGAATCTGTGAATGTGAATGTTTGTGAATCTAGAGCGTCATGTGTGTGCCTTCACTAGTGAACTCTGACAACCAAAGAGGAAGAGGAAGAAGGGGACTTGGTTGTCTATGTTTATGTTTTATATGGGTCCTGTATGCAGGTGTTCTTGAAGGCAGCACATTGTCTGTGGCAGTCTGTGTAACTGGTTGTGTCAGTGTCCTCTGTATGGGTCTCTGGGACATGTGCTCAGCTTCACTACTGGTTGGATCTGTCAGCAGTGTGCCGCTGCAACAACAAAGGCAAATAGGATCCTGGGCTGCATCTTCAGGGGTGTTACTAGCAGAGATGGAAATGCGATCATCCTACTCTACTCAGCACTTGTCAGGCCACACCTCGAGTGCTGTGTCTAGTTCTGGTCCCCTTACAATTCAAGTAAGAGGCAGACAGACTGGAGAGGGCCCAAAGAAGGGCCCCAAAGATGATCAAAGGACTGGAGAACCTGCCCTATGAGGAAAGACTGAAGGAATTAGGGGTTTTTTTCTCCCTGGAGAAGAGAAGACTCAGAAAGATCTCATCATGGTACTTAAAGGGTGGCTACAAAGAGGTTGGAGGCCCTCTCTTCACAAGAGGCCACGTGGAAAAGACAAAGGGCAACAGGTACAAGTTGCAGGTGCCTCAGGAGAGGGTATTTCAAGGACCCAAGAGGGCATTGTTGGGCTTCTTGGAGAGCTGCTGTGGAGACAGAGGAGATTAGACAGCTTGCCTGGTCTCTCAGAGGATCCTTCTGCTGTGGGACTGCTGAGGGTTGAAGAAAAATGGGTACCGATCGCTACCACAACAGTGTATTGTTGACAATACCGCACCAGCTAGGACTCCGTGACCCCCATCCCTAAGATGATTCGTGAACTGGAGAGCCAGGGAGTGGTCAGCAAGACTTGCTCACCCTTTAATATTTCCCCTATGGCCAGTGTGTAAGTCCAATGGAAAAGCAAGTCCTGTGGCAACACGGCACCCCAGAGTGAATTGAGTCAGATAGTGGGACCCATTTCAAGAACAACTTAGTTGGGTGGAGGGACTTCCAAGCACTGGGATCAACACTTAGCAAAGGCTATATGGTTAGTCAACACTAGGGGCCCTGCCCTTGTCAGAGTCCCTTCACACTGCAGGTGGAGACAAAGTCCCAGTGATTCACATGAGGTGTATGTAGGAAATAAATAAGGCAGTTTTATTACAAGCAGGAGTTTCCATGGTTACCTCATGTCGAGATACCTGGAGGTCATTTTGTTTGGGGAGTTGGGGAGCCATTTTGTGGTCGAGGACTGGAGTTCTGCTACAGTTAGTTATAGTTATTTACAATTCTACTACAGTTAAAATTGTTTACAGTTCTGCTTACAGTTACCTACAGTTACAGTGTGAAGGTGGGCCGGAAAGCACTTAAGGCAGTGAGGCCAGTCTGGGCTCACTGCCAGGGAACCATGCGGCCGGGGCAGGGAAACAACCTGATAGGTCGGTTAAGATAACCAATGGACTGCACCAGAAAGCAACGGAAGGTGCGGCCTGGCCCTGAAGGACTCAATTGAATCCAAGAAGAAGACTATATCACCTTTTAAGGAAGAAAAAAGAGCAGGGCTTGGCATGGGAGGAGCAAGGGAGTGGTTATGTAAATCTAGGGACCTTAAAAGGGCTCATCCCTCTCATCCTGGGTGTGCTTGGACCTGGTCACAGGTCCAGTGCACCCAGCACGCTGATAATAAAGTTCTTTGTTTCAATTTATTTGGTTGTCTCCAAAATTTTAGAGATATTTCTCACATGTATGTTAAGTAAAACAGTTTGGATTAACCCTGCCTCGAACAAAGGCAAACCCATTTGTGGGATTGTTTTTGCCCAAGGACCCCGTTGCACATGGTGGGTGATGCAGGAATATGGAGAAACCTGGTGTATACCTCAAGGGGATGTTATCTTTGGGTGAACTGGCCATAACTTTGTGCCTATATCTGTATTTGTATCTACATATTTGTGAATGTGTTTTTATAGTTTATATATAGGACTAGGCTTCGCGAATGAAGATTTAAGAAGGACTCTACCCACACTTGCTGCAAAGGTGCTGTTGGCTCAAAAGGCCAATGTGAGATAGACAAGTCCGGTTGCAAAAGGCACAGCGGAAAGTCTCCTTAGGCAGTATTGGCAAGACACAGTTCTTTCTGCATTGTCTTTTCTCCTCAAGAATGATTCTACGTGTGTTCTCAAAAGAAACAACAGAGCTATAAATAGAGTGTGTCCATGTCTCCCGATGGGAGGCCAGATTAGACCAATGATGATGATCAATATGGCCAAAGCTGAGATATTGTTTCAGGTAGACCTTTTATCTCCTCTTCAGGGCTCCTCTCTTGTGGCAACCAGTGGCAAGTTTGCCATAGAGCACAATCTTAGGGAGGCGGTAGTCCTCCATCCTGGAGACATGCCCTGCCCAACACAGCTGTGTTCTCAGCAACATGGCCTCAATACTCGTAACCACTGCCTGTTCAAGAACAGACTCATTAGTCACATAATCAGTCCAGTGAATGTTTAGGATTGTACGGAGGCAGCGTTGATGGAAGTGTTCTAAGAGTCGCAAGTGGTAGCGGAAAATGACCCATGATTTAGACCCATATAAAAGAGTAGACAGTAAAATGACTCTGTAAATGCTAATCTTTGTACTTTTCTTCATGTGTTTATTACACCAAACTCTTTTATGGAGTTTTCTGAAAGCTCTATATGCCTTTGCTAACCTGTTGTCTATCTCTTTGTCAATTTTACCATCCGAGGACATGATGCTTCCCAAATAATTAAACTGCTGGACTGACGAGCTCTGATTCACCAATGGTGATATGGGGATGATAGAAGACTTCCTGAGGTGCAGGTTGGTAGAAGACTTCTGTCTTCTTTAAACTGGCTTCCAGCCCAAAAATCTCAGCAACCTCTTCAAAGCAGGATGTTAAACGGTGCAGAGCTGCTTCTGTGTGGGCGATGAGGGCGGGGACGTCAGTGTAAAGCAGCTCACGGACAAGATGATTTAAAGTCTTAGTGTGGGCCTTCAGTCACCTTAGGTTGAATAGGCTCCCATCGGTACGATATCGAATGTAGATACTGTTTTCTTCATCGAGGTCTGCCGTGACCCTTTGGAGAATCATGCTGAAGAAGATTGTGAATAAAGTTGGTGCAAGAATGCAGCCTTGCTTCACACCACTGGTTATTGGAAAGGGCTCAGAAAGTGCATCACCATATCTGACTTGGCCGTGCTGATCCTCATGAAGCAAAATGATCATTTTGAGGAACTTGGGGGGACATCCTAAACATTCCAAAGTCTGCCACAGACCTTTTCTGCTCACAGTATCAAAAGCTTTGCTGAAATCAACAAAGGTTACATAGAGTCCTTTGTTCTGTTCCCGACACTTCTCTTGCAGTTGTCTGAGAACAAATACCATGTCTGTGGTGCTCCTATTGGCTCTGAAACCACATTGGCTTTCAAGTGAAAGTTCTTCTGCCTTAGCAAGTATTAATCTGTTCAAAAGTATTCTTGCAAGGATTTTACCAGCAACGGAGAGCAAGGTAATACCTCGGTAATTTGAACAGTCTGATTTATCTCCTTTCTTCTTATACAGAGTGATGATGACTGCGTCACGAAGATCTGATGGTAATTTACCTAGTTCCCAACAACGCACCATGAACTTGTGAAATTTAGCATGGAGTGCTTGGCCTCCATGCTTCCAGACTTCAGGTGGAATTTCATCAACCCCAACTGCCTTGCCAGTTTTCACCTGCTGTATGGCTTTAAGAGTTTCTCCCATAGTAGGGGCAATATCCAATTCATTTTTCACCAGTTGTTGTGTAATGTACTGGATTGCTGAGCCTTGAACTACATGGTTGGTACTGAAAAGAGTCTGAAAATGTTCATACCATAGATTCAGAATGGAAATTTTATCTATGAGAAGCATTTGACCATCTGTGCTGAGTAGAGGGCTTTGAACCTGGTGTATAGGTCCATACACTGCTTTCAAAGCCTCATAGAATCCTCTGTAGTCACCCGAGTCTGTGCATAATTGAATCTTTTCTGCTAGATTGATCCACCACTTGTTCTGGATGTCTCGAAGTTTCTGTTGAAGCTTACTGCATGCAAGACGAAAGGCTGCTTTTCTTACATAGCAAGATGGCTGAGCAAGGTGTGCTTGGTGAGCAGTTCTCTTCTTTCTCAACAATTCCCGAATCTCTTAATTGTTTTCATGAAACCAGTCCTTGTTTTTCTTGAGGGATGTGATAAGTAAAGGCACCGGTTTTTTTTATTCCAAGCAAATTAAAATAAAAGGGAGGTACTAACAAAAAAACTATTTCTGTATATTTACTAACTTCTAGGCGTACCGTGGAGTCTGTAAGGTGAAGGGTCCTGTCTGGACCTAACACCAGGGAATCTTTTGCGGCCGGGAACAGGGAACAAATTATAAATAAAAATACATTTCTCTGTGCCATGTGGATACAGAGAAAGGCCCTCAGCGTGAGGATGATGCAA
>NW_020956720.1:165878-168628 GCF_003031625.1 Empidonax traillii | reverse complement strand
AATATTCAACAACTGATATCGAAAGAGTACAAAAGCCCAGTTTTCAAACAAGTTTTGTGTGTCTCTGGCGGGGCGCTGGCCCCCCAGGCCACCCAGCGCTGTTTGCTTTATTATCGCTTGCTTAATAAATTTATCAATTTTTAATTGGAACTAAGTTGTCTAAATTCTTAAACTAACTTATAACAAGGGAGAACCCTAAGGATTCTTCAGAGGACTGCAGGATGCTAGTTTTGACAAGTTGCCAAAGCGCTTGGAGAGAGGGATTTATGGGATGATCTTTGAGTCTAGCTTGAAGACTTACCTGGAAACTGTCTCTCACTGTAGCTGTTTGAAGGTTGTTAACTTGAAGTCTCCTCCTTGGAATGCTGCCCCTTTTAGGTATGAACTTAAAGTGGAAGTTAAGTTTACAAGGCACAAGGCGATGATCTGTTTGACATTCTGCACTAGGCATCACGCGGGTATGACAAACATTGCAAACATTTCTCTGTCACACCAAGACACAGTCAATGAGGTGCCAATGCTTGGATTTAGGATGCATTCAGGTTGTCTTCAAACTATCTTTCTGCTGAAAGATAGTGTTGGTGATGGTGAACTGCTGCTCCGCACAAAACTCTAGCAGAAGGTGTCCGTTATCATTGCAGTTTCCAACATCATGCTTGCCTAGTACTTCTTTCCAGGCTTCAGAGTTCTTTCTTACTCTGGGATTGAAATCACCAAGGATTATGATCTTATCATCTGCAAGAACCTTTTGGGTAAGGTGGTGCAGGTCGGTGTAGAATGTATCTTTTTTGGCAGGGTCAGCTTGGAGAGTCAGGGCATATATACTAAAGAGAACAACGTTGCTTGTTGTGTAGTAGGAGGCGTAAGGAGATAATACGATCGGAATGACCTGTCAGCGAATTTTGGAGTTTAGAGACAATAGAGTTTTTAATCATGAAGCCAACTCCTGAAAGATGACTTTCAGTTCTGGATTTACCTGACCATTAGAGTGTATAACCGACACCATGTTCTCTAAGGCTGCCTTCCTCATGGAGATGAACTTCACTGAGAGCAGCAATGTCAATGTTAAGTCATGACAGCTTGTGGGCAATTAGAGCAGAGCAATTCTCAGGATGTCCACTATCCACAGTATCAAACATGTTTCTGATGTTCCAGCATGCGAGTGTCAATTTGGACACACCTTTGAAGGCAGGTGTATGCCTTTGTCTCTTTATTTGACCACATCAGAAGATGCAACTTGGCCGCAGTTAACCAACTGGGTGAAGAGTGGAGATGAACTTTGGTTAGGTCACCTTTTCTAGGCTCCTCTCCGTGTGGAGCAAGCAGTGCTCTCCTTGAAAAAGGTTGCTTGGTCTTTCAGGATGTTGCCGAAAAAGACTGTCATCTCCAGGGTCAGCTTCAGGCAACCAATGTCGTGAACCACTTGCATGCAGGGTTGAGTCTGCAGCTTCCAGTGCACCTTATCACCTACCATTTCATCCCTCGCCTGTCGCTACAGGGCTTTCCAAATGCAGATATATCCTTCAAGCCTGTGTAGGGGATTTTTTAGGTGAGGCACAGCATGCACAGAACTGGTCCCACCCTTTACTCCTAAGGTTCATCTGCCAGGGCCTAGCAATCTTGGACAGTGACAGCAAAGTCCTCAGGACGTAGGTTTAATTAGAGTATCCTCTTGGATGGATGGCCTTACAGGGCTAAGCCAGCTCCATCAACCTGGGTTTGAAATTAGAGTTGTACTTCTCCTAGGATGACTGTTGGAAAGCTGGGGAGCCCATCCTGCCCATGGACACATTTTATCTGACCCTTCAGTTTTGACCTGTCTGACATGGGAGACCCTACCAGAGGCATATACCACTGCCAGCACAGCTCGCAATGTCATAAGGGCACACAAGCTTCTCTCCCACTAAAATGATTTGGACAAGCCTTTCCCTACTTTTCCCCCCCAGCCTCCTACACTCAAACCCAGGGACATTCCCTTGCCCTAAACACTCTTCCAAGACGCTATAATTCCCAAACCGTTTCTGGTCAGAAGCCACAGGCGAGCCAAACCCAACACATCCCACCCTCACTGCAACAATGCCAGAACAGAAAGCGATCCAGACACACCCCCAGGTGGGGCGGGCACACATGTAAGGGGTCCCCGCACCCACCTGGGCCTCGGGCACCTCCCATGGCCCCTGCCCAGACTAAACCCCCCCAACCCCCAGAAAAACCCACTACCCACCCTAACTTCCCCCCCACCCCGTGTCACCACAGGCCTCCACCTCACACCACCCACCTGCACCCCTCCAAATGGGATTACCCTGCCCACCCTCCCACCAGTCTGGGGATCCCTCAGACCTACCTGGACCCCTCCTGGCCCCCGCCTGGCCCAGCCCAGCCCTGCGACCTGACAACTGTCCTCTATGGCAGGTGGCCATTTTTTTTTTAAATTTTTTTTTTTTTTTGCATCTACATATTTGTGAATGTGTATATAGGTAGAATAATGCATGTATCTATGCAGTTCAAATGTTTAATTTGCTAGAGTGTGGTGGCATGGGAAAGAAAAAAAATTAGGGATGGAAAATGTCATAGGTTTACTTGTTCTGAAAAAACCAAGGAGGGGATTTTTTTACTTTCCCCTGCATTGCTGTAAAAGAAAGATGTTGAATAAGGGAGGGGGAAGGGGTTTGCCTAGGCTGATTGACACAGACAAAAGAACTAACTAGCAGGCCTGCATTCCAGACTGATGGCTGTCAGAAGACTGGGGC
>NW_020956720.1:146844-165246 GCF_003031625.1 Empidonax traillii | reverse complement strand
AGCAGGGCACATCACTTTTGGCCTGACTGAAGAGGGTGTGTGTTGGAGGGGTCCAAGGTTCACTTTGTTTTCAGCCTGGTCATCTGTCTGCTTCTGGCCCCAATTTGCCTTCGTTTTCCTGTGCCCTGTTCTGCCCCCAGCCCAGACCTGTTCAGATTTCATCAGAGAGGCTTGACCCATCTGCAGAGGAACCTTTGGGGGAGGAGGTCACCCTCTCCCTCCTCCGCTCCTATGTTGGCAACAGTTTGTGCCCATCCACGGAGCGGGGGGAACCCCGGCCACAGCCAGCTGCAGAGTTCATGGGAATAACCCCCTTTTCCCTTCCCCTTCTTGGTGGGGGGGGAGAGATCTCCATTTTCAGCTTCTCCCGCACACCAGGGCCCCCTTTGCCAGAGCCCAACAACACCCCCTGCTAGCCACCACAGAACAACTGCAGGCTCTGCTTCTCCAGTGATCCAACAACGCCCCCTCCTGATCGTGGTTAAAATTGTGCCAAAAGGCAGAAAGTACTGAACTGTTTCCCTTTTGAAGGGGACTTTTGGGTACAGGATTATTGTTTAGTTGTTTTTGTGTTCTTTTGTTGTTCTATCAATACGCATATATCCTTTAATAAAGAACTGTTATCTTTTCTTTTTTCCACACTTCCTCAATTGGAGCCTCTTAATTTTGGATTTACAATTGCTTAAAGAGAGGAGCTTGGTCTTCCTCATAACTCATCCTCCTTAGCAAAAACACTTCAGTCTCATTAAACTGAGATACATTAGATGACCATATTGTTATGGTGGCTGGTTCTCTTCTTTCCATAATATCTATTCCTCCAACCCAGTATGCAACTCTACGGGTTATTAAATGAAGGTGGTAAAATGAGAGAGAGTCTCTTTTCTAAATGACTTGGGAAATCAGAAGTTTTAGCTTAGGTAAAAATTGTGTCCTAATCAACTAAGGTATTTGCTTTCTCGGCATAGTATTCTTCTTCTTTTAGGGCTACATTTAGTTTCAGGATGTAGAATGTAGATGAAACATGGGAACTAATAGAGAGTGGCCTGTATGCCCACATGCAAGAAATTAGCTTACATGCCTCAGAAAACTTTATCAATAAGAGATTGTTCTATTAAGAAGTAAATTCAATTGAAGATTGTTTAAGCTAATGGGAAATTCTAGTTATCTTTAGCCAATGATGAATATATGTCTTAGTTGGTCCTAGAACAATTACTTTAGGGGTTAGAGGTCAACTGGATCAATCATAGATGCTAGGAGGCCTGCCAAGTGAGAAAAAAGACTGCAAAAACCACTACCCCCCCCCTTCGAAGACAGGGACTCTAGATGGCAATCTTGCTCCACGAATGAACTCCAAGATGATATTTGACCTCAAAATCATGACATAATCGGGGGTTGGGTGTGAAGGGGGGTGTCTCTCAGGTACCACTGTATTTATATTCCGAAATTTGTGCTGATTCTTTGGTTCATGTATGGCAAATCACTAGCCATGAACACCCAACTGGCATATTACAGAGATGTCCGATCCAATGATTTCTGGTCTTTGGGTTTAATTCTTTTGTTTCAGTGGTCAGGGGGGTTCAGGTCCTAAACCTACTAACACCCCTGGCCCCCAAAATCCTTCAGTTTCACTTCTATCCAGCCATATTTGATCACTTCCCCTGAGAGACTCACTCTCCACAGATATTCAGTTTGACTAACCTGTTTTTTCTCCATATTTTTCCTGTAAGCTCACCAATTGTAGGGGGTCCCAGGGAGTACTTTTAACTATATGTCTCCTTTGACCTCCTCTGGGTCCTATGGACATTTCAGTTTTAATTACAGGTCTTATTTTAATATCTAGATTTTCCTCCTCTGTAGGAGCAACAGGTTTAATTATTTCCTCAGGGTAATACTCTTCTTCATAAACAGTTTCATCAGGGCTTTCCCAAATATCATTGTCATAATCATTAGAGTTTGATATTAATTGTTGGATTTTCCTCATATCAGGAGGATTGGGAGCTTTAAGCAATGTCAATTCTAATTTTTCCCACAAGAATTAGGTCCTATTTTCAGATTCTTTTATTTTTGATCAAACTTATTCTTTTGAGACAATGAAATCAATTTTGATTGCTTTTCTCTCAGATTTCAGGGTTTTTTCTTTTATTTCAGCTTGCAAATCACTTACTACTTGCACAATATGTTCTTTCCATTGCCATGCAATCATTAAGCATAATCTTAACACAACAGATAACCTTTTCCTTTTCTGTCTTCCAGTGATCCCTGGTTCTTTATTTTCATTTTTATGCTATCCCACTCACACCAAGTATTCATTGACCAATGGATCATCGGTATCAATGTATACACCATGCCTCTGTAAATATTCTGATAAGCCTTTTGCTTATTTCTCGAATTTGTTTGCCATCCTGATGATTACACCAATTTCTTCAGATGAAGTTTATGTCTGAAGGATTGTACAGGTGTAATTGAACCTTTATATGACTTTGTCTTGCATGATTAAGGATGGCAAATCAGATATGAATAAAACAAATGCTTTATTTAAATTTTTATTTATAATTATTAGATATTTTAAAAAAAGGACCAAAAGCTTTAATCAGAATTATTTACCACACAATAGAACTACTAGTATAGTGCACTTCTTATTAAAATCAATATTATCAGAGCTAGCTTATCAAGTAGAGATTGATGTTACTCACCCATAGCAATGTCTATGGGAAATCTCTTTCACTCAGCCTCGAGGGGTATCCTTGAGGGGAGTCCCCACCCAAGGGAAGAATCTTCACACACCTTAAGGAGGTATGCTAGAAATCCTGGACGTGATTGGTCTTTTATAATATAAAGTCATTGACTGTCGGTCATATACATTTTTGGATTACATATAGTCATTTCTGCTCAGCAAAAGATGCTTTATTGCTGAAAGAGGTGTTATCAGCTCTTTGGTTTCTTCTACTCACTTCCCTCTCAGGGCCTGCATATCCCTGCTGATTTGGGGAAAGCAAAATGTCTGAAGTGGCATAGAAGTCAGTGTAACATATTTGTTTGCATATTTGTGTAGAGTCCTTAAGGTCTGTGACTCTTGGCTGCTGTGGCCATGTAACTAGTTTAATGAATGTAAACTGACTGATAGAGAGATATAACTAATGGAATGCTTATAAAAGCATGTGTCTCTACTGAGATAAAATATGTGCTTTTTTATAGCTTCTATTTGCATTACTTGAGCACTTATTGTAGTGATTGTTGCAAAATCAACTTGTCTTGCAGCCTGCCTTGAAGGGATCTAACTACGCTGGTCTACTGGAGAGGCATCGCATTCATACAAAAAACATGGAACACTATGTAGACAGTTTACAGTAAGAATGTATGGGTGTTGAGAATTTAAGAAACAATGCAAATATCCATGGATTGTGTGAAACTGAAATAAAACTGTTACAAGTCCTAATAAAATTACTGAAAACAAGGTGATATAGATGAACAGTCATTCCTGAAACAATTGTAGTATGAGCTAGCTCAGTTCAGTTAACTAATACAGTACATCTTGAAAACAAATGAAAAGAACTTGTGAGGGTCAAATGCTTGTAAATCAAATTCCGCTGTAATGAGTCCTTAATTCCATGTCAGTTTTTCAGAAGGATATTACAAGGAACAATATAGGACACATTCAGGTTTTTTCCTGCACTTTATAGGAATGAGAAGATAGAAATTTGTCTTGTTAAACATTGAGAATATAATGAAGAGACAGTTCAGTGGGCAGATGCTCTTATATCAGCAGGAGGTATGAATTTATGGAAGAGAAGTATTTGTTTCAGTATATTTTAATAACTACATTTTAAAAAAATTGCAGTGTGTTAATCATCAATGTATGCATATTTTGAAAATAAATTGCTGATCTAATTGTCAGAAAATATGACAAAATGCAATGGTTGTTAAAAGTTACTTCTTTTCTTGAATTTTGAAGAGGGCAAAAATACCTGCAGGACAAAGAAATATAGCAAGAGTTTTTTATTGCAGTGCTGGGTACCCATTTTCAGCACTGGGTGCACTTCTGAATCATACAAAGAGCACACCCTGTTGTTTGAAAACCCCGTTTTTTGTACCCTTAGATATCAGTTGTTGAATATTCATTCATTGTCCGTTTGTTGCCTTAAAAGGTAATTTCCCTGCTTTGGAGGTGGGTGTTACCTTTTGGCTGGTTGTAACTTATCTCCCCTGGGCTCGTACAGGGGGGTCTTGCATCATCCCCACATTGCAAGGCATGGAGGGCCTCTGTATCCACATGGCACAGAGGAATACATTTTTATTTATAATTTGTTCCCTGTTCCCAGCCGCAAAAGATTCCCTGGTGTTAGGTCCAGACAAGACCCTTCACCTTACAGACTCCACGGTACGCCTATAAGTTAGTACATATATAGAAATAGTTTTGTTAGTACCCTCTGTTTATTTTAATTTGCTTGGAATAAAACCGGTGCCTTTACTTATCACAATGGTTGTGACCATCCTCTCTTCCTCTAGTATCTAAAGTTGTCACACTAATGAGTGCATGCCAGTACATGGACACTTTGGAAAAGTTTAGTATTAGCTTGTGTAAAACAGTATAAACTGGAATCTACTATAGTTTTAAACTAAAGAGGATAAAATACTTGCTGTCATGTGGTAATGTAATGTAATGGCCAGTCTTCGTGAACGAAGAACCGGGGAAGGTCTTTACACCTTCCAGCCTGTGCATTGGATTTTTTAGGTGAGACACAGTGTGCGCGGAACTGAGCCCACCCTTTAATCCTAAGGTTCATCTGCCAGGGCCAAGTGAGCTTGGACGGTGGCAGCGAGGTCCTCAGGACGTAGATGGATTGCCTTACAGGGCTAACAAGCTCCACCTGCCCGGGGAGTGGCCCTGACCGGGAATCGAACCCGGGTCTCTGCGGTGACAGCTACTCTCTGAGAATGGAGACTAATATGCTAAGTTTTCCTCCCCTTGCCCAAACTGTCTTGCTTTCACACTTATTTCCAGTAACTGGAGCATCTAGTTGGATAGTACAGGTAAAAGTATGCAGCTTCTGAGTAACCTGTGCCACTGCTTAGAGCTTTTTAAATGAACCAACAGAATAACTAATTGGACTTGTAAGAAATAAATGAGCCGGTTTTATTATAAGTAGGGTTTCCATGGTTGCCTCGTGTTGAGGAGTTTTTGTGACCGGGGGTGTTCTGCAGTTGCCTGTGGCTGCAGCTCTGTTGCAGCCATAATCTGTTATAATTACTAATAGTTGTTATCCTGTTACTGTTACTGTATAAAGGTGAACTGGGAAGCCTGTAAGACAGTGAGACCAGCCAGGGCTCATTGCCAAGGGACCACGTGGCCAGGACAGGGAAACAATCTGATAGGTCAGTTAAGACAACCAAATGACTGGCAAAGGGAAGTGTGAGCTGGCCCTGAGACACCCAATTGAGCTCAAGAAAAGGGTTATATCACCTTTTAAGGAAGAAAAGGAGCAGAGCTGAGCATGGGAGGAACAAGGGAATAGTTATGCAAATCAAGAAACCTTAAAAGAACTGTTCCCATTAAACTGAGACAGATGGCCTGACGACAAATTCTGGACCCCTGTGTCTGCTTTCCAATGATGATGACCCCCCTGGAAACCTGTCTCGAAATTCGGTCTGTGTCAGAGACTGGTCTATAGACAATTGAAGCAGTTCTGCATAAACTGCCTTGGGACTCGTCATGTAAGTCTGCCCGTGTATTAGCAGGCAGGGTGGGCTGGTTTCTGCTCACTGGACTTAAGGCTGTGGACCAGGAGGTTGCAGCTTTGCTGGACCAGGTGGCAACCCTGGAAGGGCACATCAGTCTCTTGACGTGCACAGAGTTTGGAGCAGGCAGTGTAAACTGCTCAAGAACACTGCCTGGAGCTGCAACAAGTCGTAGAATACTTAGTGTCCAGTCTCGCTGATGCATAGTAGCTGGAACAGGGTACAGGTACAGTCTCGCCTTCCCGGGTTCCTGCCCTTATCAAGGATCCCTCCAGGGGTCCTGGGAGGTGGAATGGAGGTGTTCGCACAGGGTCCACAGACTTCAGGACTATGTTTGAGCCTGACCCAGTAGCTGCTGGGTGGGTGGCTGTCCAACCCCTACTGCAGGTGGGGGATCGGCAGAATCTGCTGCATGGGGGGGTGCAGGTCACACAGACTTACACCTCAGAGGAGTTGTGACAGTTCTTAGACACATTAGCAGAAGCCTGGGGAGTGCTTGGCAGCATGGTTTCTATGAGCATGGGATAGTGGGGCTCCATCTATTCTCTTAGTAGAGGCTGACAAGGATTTATTGACTCCAGTGGCTTTTGATCACAGAATTCAGAGGGAGTATCTTCGGCTTTGGAATGTGAAAGGCCTTGATGGTTGGAGGTCTTAGCCCCCACCCTGTATCAATGGCTGTGTGCTGCAGTCTTAGTGTATGCAGACCCTGCAGAGCTGATGTCTATCGGGTTCTGGTACACAATTGACAAAGGTGTTACTTTATTGCAACAAATAGACGTACTTCATGCCCTGACTGGGGGGTATAACTCTGATGCCATGCCACTGATGAGAGCTATCAAAAAGCAATTATTGAATGGAGTGCCTGGTGATTTGAGATCACTGCTCCTGTTGTTGACCGTGACTGCTAGAGGTGCAATAGGGAGTTTTGCATGTACCCTGAGAGAGACAGAGGTTCTGACTGCTGGACCGACTGTGTGGGTAGTGGGAGGCACTGGAAAGACCAAGGAGGCCCTTCCGCAGAAATCGCCCAGTCTGAAATGTTCCCCTGTGGGCAGTGGCTAGAGCCTGTGAGGAGACGTGGATCCCATCCCATTTCCCCCACTGCTTCTCGGCGCTGTAATTCCCAGCACAAACCAAAGTGCGAGGGATGGGGGGGGAAGGGAGGGGGAAAGGGGGGCGGTGGGTCAGTGGGCCCTTCCAGGCTGCTGCTGCGGCAGCCCTTCAAGAAGGGGGGGTGGCGACGCCCACATCTTTCTCTGCCTGTAGGATGGCAGCCTGAACGAGTTCTGCCTGTGCCGGTTTCAGTGTATGCAGGCTCAGAAACTGCTGTATTACAATTTTTTACAGAGAGAGTAATCAGACATTGGAATGGGTTGCCCAGGGAGGTGGTGGATTCACTGTCCCTGGAGGTTTTGAAGATGAGACTGGATGTGGCACTTAGTGTCATGGTCTAGTAACCACAGTGGTGTTGGATCAAGGGTTGGACTTGGTGATCTCGGAACTCTTTTCCAACTTGGTTGATTCTATGATTCTAAGGTTGTCCCTCCTGGAGTTGTTCCTCTGCAGACTGGGGGGCAGCCCCACCCCCACCCTCCGGGTTCAAGTTACTTTGACACTGAGAGGTGCCGTTTTGTTTGTGTTGAAAATGTCAATTGCTCCAATTAACGACTTGGTCTTGGGAATTAATGTCCTGCCAGAATGGGGTTTACCGGCTGCTTTGTAGCTATTTGGTGCGAATTACTAACACAATACCTCCTTGTGCTACCAATGTTTGAGAAGCTGGTGATTGTACCAGTGTCACATTCCGGGGGAATTGGGGAAGGGGGGGGGGGGCGCATCTGTTCCAGAGGGCGGAAGTAGATAAAGGCACCTTGACTGCTTCTACGGACTCTATTTGACCTGTTCGTAACTCAAATAGTACTTGGGGAACAGCTGTTAAACATGACCATTTGGACACAGTCCACCATCCACTTGCAACTATGGTTACGGGGAGGCTCAGGAAGAATGTACATCCCTGGGAGGTGGTGGTACATTCTGTTGAATCGCTGCAACCCACTTTCCCCCCACGCAAGATAGGAATTGAGTATTTAATCCAGAGAGGATGCAGGGCCTTAATGATTTATACATCTTCCTGGGGTGCTAGAGAAACTTCATTCCACTCCTAGCAGTGTTACTGAGCTCCCTACAAGGCTTGACTAGGATGAGATCTGTTTGGCAGTGGGCCAAGCAACAACAAGAAGCTTTGGATGCTTGCAAGAATACTCTGAGTATGTCCTGTTGCCATTATGTCATGAAAGTCAATAAAAACACACAAGAAGGCTGATTCAGGGCAACATAAGAAAGTTCTCTCTATTATTCTCAGCTCCTTTTTATATCATTTTCTAAAAGCAGCAAGCAAGCAGCAAGCAAGTAGCAACATTTTAATTGTCTATTCATTATTATTGATACACTTGGCAGTAATCGTGAGATACTTGGAGATGTTCAAGGTTAAGGCTGCAGTTCTCACACCCTGAACTTACGGACTTACAGTCTGTCTTTGTTCTCTAATTAGGTTGTGTATAAAACTTACTTATCTTCAAGGATACACTCAAAAGTTTGCCAAGTCAATCTCTTCTTCCAGGGAGCTAACAGACCCGCTGTTAACCCCTACAATGCCCAGTTATACTTAGTTGCATTTGAGGAGATTATGTAGACCTTGGAGGAAAATGAAAAGGGGTCAATAGGTTTGCTACCTGGCAGGTACCTACATTGGCCCCTCTGCCCCCATCAAGGGGATGGCGATACATGGTTACAAGTCAGGGGTATATTGTTGGGACTGCTTCTGCTGCATTCTCTGCTAATATCAGCTTCTTCAGTTCCTGCATTCAGGTGTCTTCCACAACCCCCAAGGCCTTCTCCAAGAGGGAAAGCATTGGACCTGTGCTTTGAGTTTCAGACTTGTACTCCCACTGACATCCAGCTGAGCAAGAGCGGTTTGTACATCACTAGTCTGGGTGGGCAATTCCGCATCCCAAGCTATCAGGTCCAGATATATCCTTGTAGAATTATCTTGTAAATACTTGTATATAATAATTCCTTTTTATTTTATTTCTGTTCTCCACGCAGTAGATATAGAGTACCTGAGGTGCGTTTGCACCCAAGAACTTTCCCAGTCGAGTTACAACTATGTTGCTTTCTGTCTCGCTACTACGCATACTGTTCTGAGCCTGATGGCTTGTACTGCTTCCACATAACTGCCGATCCAGTTGCATTGAGAGGGATTTTGACATCAGCAGAACTCCATATAACGACTAAGGCACCTTGTCGGTGATACCCTGCTAGCTGAATGGTTTAATGTCACAACAGAAGGACTGGGACATTTGTCTCATAGTATTACATGTTAATCCCTTTCCTATATGTTTTGCCATGTGCCTTTGCACACTGTTACATTCTATATTTCTGGACTCTGTGGGAAAACCTTCCTTAAGTGAGGAGGTGGAATGTAAGGGTAGAAAAACCTTCCAGAAGATTTATTATGAGGAGATGAGGGTTTATGTCACTTAAGAAAGCTTTCCTGCCTGGAAAGAGGCATCTTTCCCAGAAATAGTTTTAGATGTTTTCTCCTCCTGCATTCCACAGAAGCTGACTCCCTGGTACGAGAGAAGTTCTTGCATACATGTTTGAAGGCCCCTGCATTGGGGCAGCTGGGGGACAACAAAAGCCCTGAGAAGAACAGGGGACCTGTCTTTCCTAGGCCCGATGCAGTTTGTGCCAAAATGTTAAGTGTTTTTGGCTTTCGGAAATAAATTCTCCTAAATCCTTCCACTGCCTGGTATTTTGGGGGTACCAGCAGGTAATCTTCCCTTGCACATGGTAAAATTTGGTACTGTTTCTTGACTCCTGTGGCTTTGATTAGTGATACTTTCTAAATTTATTTTCTTGAAGAATTTCTGTTACAAGTTCATAGACATACAGAAAGTTCCATAAAACTCTTGTCAAACTTACTGCTCCCAATTTCTTTTCCCTGGGCATGTATAGCTGTCAGATAAATAGTACTTATTCCAATCACATTTGTTATATCGAATTCAGTTGTCTCTACTCTGCTTTAAAAGGTGTCGGTAGTTTTCTGGTCCTATTTTATTTTTGTACATCTTGCCTGACTGGTTGTTTGTGGGAACGAGGTGAGTCAGTCTGCACCTGCATTTAGTTAATTGGAATCAAAAGGGAGGACCAACCTTGACTAAGTGTTTTGACAGAGAGAATGTTGTGTTTCTCAAAGTGGAAAACCACTTAATGGTCTGCATGATAGCGTGTGTTTTTTCTCATGGCTGAACACAGCCACCACTTGATGCGAGTGTGAATATGTGGGATCAAAACACTGGTTTAGGACTATCCTGGGAATTCTGGTTAACTAAAAGACAACACTAGGTGTACTCTTTATGAGAGAATATGAATAAAAGGGGAACGTCGAAAAAGATGGGCAGAGAAATCCTGAAATTGAACTCTGTGTGTGTATGCAACCTCATCTTTTCAACGCCCATAGTTGTTGATACAAAAGAATATTATGATAATACTGCAGTATATGTTTAGAGCCAGGGAAGGTTATGGAACAGATTGAGTGCAATCACATGGCACATGCAGGACAACCAGGGGATCAGGCCCAGTCAGCATGGGTTTAGGAAAGGCAGGTACTGCTTGACTAACCTCATCATCTTTTATGATGGGGTGACCTGCTTAGTGAATGAGGGAAAGGCTGTGGATGTTTTCTACCTGGACTTCAGTAAAGCCTTAGATACTCTCTCCCACAGCATTCTCCTGAAGAAGCTGGTAGCCCATGGCTTGGTCAGGTGTACTGTTCACTGGGTAAAAAACTGGCTGGATGGCCAGGCCCAGAGAGTAGTTGTGAATGGTGTTGCATTCAGTGGGCGGCCAGTCACTAGTGGAGTTCACCAGGGCTCACCATTGGGCCAGTCGTTTTTAATATCTTTATTGATGATCATGATGAGGGGATCGAGTTCACCCTCAGAAAGTTTGCAGTCAACACCCTGATCTGCCGGATGGTAGGAAGGCTCTCAGAGAGATCTGGAAAGGATGGATGGATGGGTCAAGGCCAAGTGTATGAGGTTCAACAAGGTTGAGTGTCAGGTCCTGCACTTGGGTCACAACAACCCCATGCAGTGCTACAGGCTTGAGGAAGAGTGACTGGAAAGCAGCCCATCAGAAAAAGACCTGGGTCGAAAGCAGCTGAACATGAGCCAGCAGTGTGCCCAGGTGGCTCTGATGGTTCGGACTTGACTCCCTGCCAAATGTCCAAACTCATAGTAACTGTCGTGGTTTTGCCCATCAGCCCATCCCTGAGGCTGAGGATGGTTTTGTCCAGGTAATTTCTGGACAAAAAGGCCAATCAAAAGTCCAGTAACGCCTTTGCTAATTACATCTTCAAGAAAACGGAAGAGAAGGTTGTTGGCGCAGTTAAAATTAAGAGTAGTAGCCATGTAGGGGAGAGGAGTAGCGAACCTGAGCAGGGCCAGACTCCCTCCTCCCCCGGCTTGGGCCGGGGGGGGGAGCAGGTGCAGCACTGAAGTTCTCCCTTCTCTCTTGTAAGAGAGTGAAGAGAAAAAAAAGTTTAAAAGACGGACTGCTTGGACAGAAACCGCTGTGGAAGAATTCCAGCCGAAAGATAACGGAGCTTCCAAGGTCGAAGCTGGCAGCTGAAACTGCAGCAAGAAAAGTAAAGTGCGAAAGGGGGGAGGCTTGTTTCCCCCCTGCCTTTCGCTCTCTCTCCTCAGCAGGGAAAAGACTGAAAAGTAATCCCTGCTACTTATAAAAGTTTGTTGGAGTAAGGAAACCCCTCATGCAGCTGATAGAGAAGTCTGTGGATGTACCAAAGAGAACTGAGACTTCATACGAAAAACTGAAGTGAAGCAGAGTCCTGGTGAAGATTTGTGACCCTGAGGGAAACCTGTGCTGGAGCAGTGACGACTCAGGTGGAATATTGAGATCCGTGCGTGTGTGGATCTATACTGCTGTTGAAGATTTTGTGACCCTGAGAAATCTCATGCTGGAGCGAGACGGCCCATGTGAGATGTTGGAATCCGTGCGTGTGTGGATCCGTGCTAGACCCATGCCGAGAAGTCTATCAAGGACTGTTCTCCCATGGGGAGGGACCTCCATAGGGAAACAGGGGTGAACTCTTAAACCATTATCCCCTGTACTCTGTGGAAGAAGATCCATAGTAAACAAGTGTCCCCTTGCAAGCCTATGGAAGGAAGACCCTTCGGGACCTGAGTAACCTCCAGTTTTCGGTCTTAGCCCAGGAGGGGGGTAAGCCCAGCCCTGGAAGCCAACACAGAGCGAGAGGGAGAGAGAAGGAGTTCCAACTGCAATAAAAGTGCTACTGCTGCTGAAAATCTGTTACTAAAGGGAGAAAACTGGAACTCCAAAGATACAAAATGAGACTACTTCTTCTCCTTGGACTAGTATAAAAGGGAAGAAGTATTTCTGTATATATATTGCACTTTACCTTGAATAGAAATTGTTGTAGATATAATTCTTTAGTTTTTAATTTATTAGTAGTTTTTATTTTACTAGTAATAAATGTTTATACTATTTTCCCCCCAAATCCTGTCTCTCTTTTGTCTGTAAAAAACTTACTCTCAACTAGTAGTAATTATGTGGGGAGTGGAAAACAAATTAACGAAAGCAAAACCACGACAGTAACAAACCCTTTTCCCTCCCTTCTTCCCTTAGGGTAAAGGAAAAAAAAAAACTATAAAAAATTGAAGAACCAGAAATCAATCTAATTATATGAAAATGTATATATTTTTACGTATATTACAGTTATATACAATTAAGATGCTATGTACACAGCAAAGGGAATCTAAACACTCCCCAAGGGAAAGGGGAAAAAGGGATAAAAAGGGACACAGAACAGATATACACAATCAAATCCAAGAACTAGCAAAATAACTAGCAAAACAAATCTCACCACATCCCTCAGAAAAATGAGATTGGCAGACACAGCCAGCACTCTCCAACCTCCCATGTGGCAGACCAGTGGTTGCTGCAGGCCTCAGCCTCTACATAAATGAGATCAATGCAAGGACCCACTGCTCCCGAATCTCACTGGAAGAGAAGAGAGTGAGGTCTCTAATCTCCAACTTCTTTATACTCTGGTTTACGTAAAAATTGTATGGAATACTGGGTACATGGCCACTTCCTTGTTTTTGATCTGGTTACCAGGAAGGCCTAGACCAAAATCATCATAGTGGCCAAGAAGATCAATGGCACCGTGGCTTGTATCAGAAATAGTGTGGCCAGCAGGACTAGGGAAGTGATTGTACTCTTGTACTCGGCACCCGTGAGGCCACACCTCAAGTACTGGGTTCAGTTCTGGGCCCCTCACTACAAGAAGGACATTTAGGTGCTAGAGCGTGTCCAGAGAAGGGCAATGGAGATGGTGAAGGGTCCAGAGCACAGGTCTTATGAGGAGTAGCTGAGGGAACTGGGATTGTTTAGTCTGGAGAAAGGGAAGCAGAGGGGAGATCTTATTACTCTCTACAACTACCTGAAAGGAGGTTGTAGCAAGGTGGCAGTCTGCCTCTTCTCCCAGATAACAAGCTATAGGGCAAGATGAAATGGCCTTAAGCTGTGCCAGGGGAGGTTCAGGTTTGATATTAGGAAAAAATTTTTCACTGAAATAGTGGTTAAACATTGGAACAGACTGCTCAGGGAAGTGGTGAAGTCACCATCCGTGGAAGTGTTCACAAAACAAGTAGGCATGGCACTTCATGATATGGTTTAGTGGGCATGGTGGTATTTGGTCAAAGGTTGGACTTGAAGATCTTGGAGGTCTTTTTCGACCTTAATGATTCTATGATTCTATACATGTGAGACTATTTTGTTTGGGATACTAGAATGTGAAGTGAAACCAACTTCTAACTCATAATATGCTTTTTCTCTAGGTGATAGTACAATGTTGCTGGCATCCAGTAAGGTCTTTGATAAATTTAAACCAGTTATTGGAGTAAATACTGATCCTGAAAGGTAAAAACACATTTGGGAAAGCAATGCTTTAATATGAGGCACAATGTGCATCTGTTTTCACGATCTATGTGGCATGCCTGTGGCATTTGGTAGCATAAATGTCTATTTTAGTGGATTGTAGATATCGTGCGAGCCTGTTGTTTTATTAGACAAGTTTACATAATGAGTTATCCCATCTCATCTGAAAGGACATTAATATTGTATACGCATGACTGTGTTAAACCGTCACAGCTGTTTTCTCACAGCAGTGTAATGGCACTTGGAGTTCATTAACCTGTATTACTAACCAGAAGCTAGAGGTGGCAGTATAGAACAGTGATAGGAAAAAGGAAAACAAAGCAACTAACAGTGTTGTGCTTGAACATTCAGAAACTTTGGTTTTTTTATGAAGAAGGTGAATCCTATTGAAAATCTGATAGGGCCTCAAATTAAGTTTGTTTTGGTTTCTTCATGTAAACTATGTGTAGTGGTGTATTGGGTTTGCATGGCCAGGTTTTGGTAGTGGGAGGGCTACAGGCGTGGCTTCTGTGAGAAACTGCTAGAAGCTTCCCTCTTGTCCAGCAGAGTCAATGCCAGGTGGCTCCAAGACGGACATGCCACTGGCCAAGTGTAGTAGGTTTTATTGTTTTAAAGAAAAAAAAGGAGGGGAACCCTGCTTGGATTTTTTTCTTTACCACTGCGAAAGAAATGTGAGAGGAGGGGGACTGCTGGAGAGGTTGCTGGGTGGACTGTGGGGGAAGGTAAGCATTTGCCTTGGGTTTTTTCCTTCCTCTGGGGAGGGAACTTAACTTCTTTGCCGGACTCAGGGAGGGTGTGTGTGAGGAGAGAGAGCTCCATGGGTCATCTTGTTTTTGGGTAAGTCACCTGTCTGCTTTTGGCCCCAGCTCGCCTCCATTCCTTCATGCCCTGTCCTGCCTACCGCCTGGACCTGCCTCGGATTTCATCAGTGTAGTGGTTTTAAGTCTAGGCCTTCCTTGGTGACCAGGTTGTAACCAAGGAACCAAGGCCATGTTCCCAGTATTCCATACGATTTTTACGTAAGCAAGAGTATAAATAAGAAGAGAGATGAAGCTCTCGCTCTCTTTCTTCTGACAGACCGAAGGCAAAGGTAGCTTTGCTGTCGCTCTGCCCAGGCGAGGGAATGAGGCCTAGAGCACCTACTCGGCCTTGAGAGGCAGATAATGCCGGTGGTTGTGTGGTGTGGTTCACTGTTTCTCTCGAGGGAAGTATTTGCTTTGTATCCCTTTTTATCCCTTTTTCCCTTTTCCCTTTCCCTTCCCTTTTCCCTTTTGGGGGGTTCCCTGTGGGTGTAATAGTGTATATAATTCTCTCTCTATATATAAATGTTTCACTTGAATTCAGTTTGGTTTGGATTCTTTTGATTTCTTTTTCGTGATCTTTTCAGTCAGCTGGGAGAGACGGAGAGGGAGGGGGAAGGGTTTGTCCCTGGGGTCGGGGCACCTGGCTGGGAGCCAAGTCCAACCTAGGACAATCAGAGAGGCTGGTGCCAATCTGCAGAGGAGTTTCTGAAGGGAAAAACTGGTCTTTTTTCCCCTCCTCCTCCCCCTCTTTCCGTGATGGTGGAAGCTTGCATCCATTTACAAGGGAAGGGAAGTTCCAACCAGAGTTTTTTGATAGCAGAGCAACTGCAGCCTTTGCTCCACCAGAGATCCAACAGCGCCCCCTGCTGGTTGTGGTTAGAACTGCGCAGAAAGGCAAGAAGTACTTAACTGGTTTTGGTGGGAATTTGAGTGTAGGATTGTTGTTTGTTTTTCTTTTGTTGTGTTTACCTATACACATATATTCTTTATTAAAGAACTGTTATTTTTTTCTTTCTCCAAATTTCCTCAACTGGAGCCTCTTAATTTCGGAGTTACAATTGCTTAGAAGGAGGAACTTGGTTTTCCTCATATCTCGGCCTCCTTAGCAAACACTTCTGTCTTGGTAAACTGAGACACCAAGGCTGGGCCAATCAAAAATGGTGGTAATGCCTCTGTGATGACATATTAAAGAAGGAAAAAAAAAAGTTACTGGCAGATGTAATTGTGGCCAGAGAAGACCAGAGTGAGAATATGTGAGAGGAACAACTCTGACGACACCAAGGTCAATGGAAAAGGAGGGGGAGGAGGTGCTCCAGATGCCGGAGCAGAGATTCCCTTACAACCCCCGGTAAAGACCATGGTGATGTCAGGCTGTGCACCTGCAGACCATGGAGGCCAAAGGGGGTGCGGAGATTCACCTGCAGCCCATGGAGGAGACTCACTCCAGAGAAGGTGAATGCCCGAGAGAGGGCTGTGAACCCGTAGGACGTGGGCATGACTTTCTCAGGCCCCGTGCTGTTCACAGTACTGCTAGATTTTTCTTTGTAAGTTTTAGTGTCCTTGCCTACAAAATAAACCTTTTTGGATTCTTTCCACTGCCTTGGCATTTTTGGGGGATACCTGCGTATATCTTACTTTACACATGGGGTGAGCACTTGTGTCTGAATCGTTTGCCTACCTTGTACACTCTGTTAATAATATTGTTGCTGTTACTGTTCATTTTCTTATTTCCTTTGCTGTTTCTAGTAAATTGTTCTTATCTCAACCTGTTATCTTTACCTTTTGTGCCTCCAATTCTCTCCAGCCCACCACAGGGGGAGGGGGGAGTGAGCAAGCAGCATGTGATTTGAAGTGTTTCAGTGGGAACACTAAATTGGGGAATACCATTGCTAAACCACAACACACTCCTATCTTGGTATAATTGTTTTATCATAAAATAAAAGTTTTTGAAAAAACTAAATATTTTCAAAACCTAAAAATGAAGTGTTACACATACTTTAAAAAACATATTGTCAATAAAACTGTGCTCATGTTTTTCAATTTGCCCAGGGATTAAGACATATCTTAGACATGATTATGTTAAACCTATTCTACTAACAGATTACTATCCTTGCAGAGAAGAATGAATAATGAATTAAATTGAGGACTTTTGAAATCATAACACTGATTTTTCATGAAAAACTAAATTATAATATCTGTCTTCATATTTAAACAGTGAACTGGCTCTGATAAGTTAACAGGTATATTCACATTTGTCTTTATTCACTATTGGTTTACAATGCTAATTGTGAAGGCATTCCAATGAAAATAATTGCAAAATCAATTACGACTCAAACATTTTAATTCCTGCTGAACCTGGCTTTACCTTTGTTTATTTGTAACAATTGTTGCTGCATTGTCTAGACTTTAATTGAGTTGTAAGCTTTCTTAACAGATGACTATGTAGCAGGAAATTATGCAACCATTTCAGTAATGGAGAGAAAACCCTTAAGATACCTAAAGAAGTTTATCCTCTCTTTCCTTCATGGCAAAAGTTTTAATGTCCAGTTCATAGTTCAATGGGGGTTTAATTTATGGGGCAAGTATGGGAAGAACATCAAGGAGTCTTTGATTATTTTGTTTCTGCTGATAGTTTGTTCCCTTTGGTAACTAATTGTTTTGTACTTAAAAGGAATTAATATCAAGCAAGATTATGTAGAAGAGGAAATGTATTTTGTTTTCCTAGAATTCATGACTCAGAACACTGAATGCATTTGTAGGTGAAGAACTCATTCTGACAGTGTTCTCATTTGAATTATCTGTCATTTTATTAGTCAAATAGGAAACAGAATAATGTGATCTTGCACTGTTTAAGGTTACAGAAGTGTTTGATGTACTTGAGACGGTGTAAAAACTTCAAATTAATGAAAAACCTTAAGGACAATATACTTAGAACTCATAATATGACCTACTTTCTCCCTTGCTTTAAAGCTACTATTCCTGTAATTTCAGGGAATTATTTCAATGGCACCCTCTTTTAAGCATTGTATTTGAACTTTTAAAAGGTGATGATCTAATCCTTTTAAATCGTCAGCTTTCAAGTACCTAAAAGGGGCCTAAAAGAAAGCCGGAGAGGGACTTTTTACAAGGGCATATAGCTTAAACTGTCAGCTTTAAACTGAGGGCAGGTTTAGATTACATATTAGGAAGAAATTCTTCCCTGTGAGGGTGGTGAGGCACTGGAACAGGTTGCCCAGAGAAGTTGTGGATGCCCCATCCCTGGAAGTGTTCAAGGTCAGGTTGTAAGGGGCTTGAAAAAAACTGGTCTAGTGGAAGTGTTCCTGGTCTAGTGGAAGTAGTCTAGTGTTCTTCAGAAAGAACAGGCAGGGTAGGAGAGGTGGAGGGGTGGCTTTATATGTTAGAGAGTCTCTTGACTCTGTTGAACTTGAGGTCAGCAACGATAAGGTTGAGTGCCTGTGGACCAGAATCAGGGGGAAGACCAACAAGGTCGACATCATCATAGGTGTCTGTTATAGACCGCCCTACCAGGATGACGAAGGGGATGAATTATTCTACAAGCAGCTGGCGGATGTCTCGAAATCGTCAGCCCTTGTCCTTGTGGGTGACTTTAACCTGCCAGATATCTGCTGGGAGCTCAATACTGCAGAGAAGAGGCAGTCTAAGAGGTTCCTGGAGTGTATAGAGGACAATTTCCTTCATCAACTGGTAAATGAACCTACCAGGGGTAAGGTCCCGCTAGACCTGCTGTTTACAAACAGAGAGGGGCTGGTGGGAGATGTAGTGGTTGAAGGCCGCCTGGGAAATAGTGACCACGAAA
>NW_020956720.1:133616-145556 GCF_003031625.1 Empidonax traillii | reverse complement strand
GAGGTCCCATATGATTGGAAGTTGGCAAATATCACCCCAATCCATAAAAAAGGCTGCAAGGCTGACCCTAGTAACTACAGGCCTGTCAGCCTGACCTCGGTGCCTGGCAGAGTTATGGAGCAGATCATCCTGTGTGCAATCACACAGCAGCTACAGGATGGACAAGGGATCAGACCCAGCCAACATGGGGTTAGGAGGGGCAGATCCTGTTTGACCAACCTGATCTCTTTTTACGATCAGGTGACCCACCTGGTGGATGAGGGAAAGGCTGTGGATGCGGTCTATCTGGACCTCAGCAAAGCCTTTGACACTGTCTCCCATAACATACTCCTGGAGAAGTTGGCAGCCCATGGCTTGGACAGGGGCACTCTGTGCTGGGTCAGGAACTGGCTCGAGGGCCAGGCCCAGAGAGTGCTGGAGAATGGGGCTGCATCCAGCTGGCGGCCGGTCACCAGTGGTGTCCCCGAGGGATCAGTGCTGGGACCAGTCCTGTTTAACATCTTTATCGATGATTTAGATGAGGGGATTGAGTCCATCATCAGCAAATTTGCAGATGACACCAAGTTGGGAGGGAGTGTCGACCTGCCGGAAGGCAGGAGGGCTCTGCAGAGGGATCTGGATAGACTGGAGAGATGGGCTGACTCCAATGGAATGAAGTTCAACAAGGTCAAATGCCGGGTCCTGCACTTTGGCCACAACAACCCCCTGCAGCGCTACAGGCTGGGCACAGAGTGGCTGGAGAACAGCCAGGCAGAAAGGGACCTGGGGGTGCTGATCGACAGGAGGCTGAACGTGAGCCAGCAGTGTGCCCAGGTGGCCAAGAAGGCCAATGGCATCCTGGCCTGCATCAAGAACAGTGTGGCCAGCAGGAGCAGGGAAGTGATCCTTCCCCTGTACTCAGTGCTGGTGAGGCCACACCTTGAGTATTGTGTTCAGCTCTGGGCCCCTCAGTTCAGGAAGGATACTGAGGTGCTGGAGCGGGTCCAGAGAAGAGCAACGAGGCTGGTGAAGGGACTTGAGCACAAGTCCTATGAGGAGAGGCTGAGGGAGTTGGGGTTGTTTAGTCTGGAGAAGAGAAGGCTTAGAGGTGACCTCATCACTCTCTTCAACTACCTGAAGGGAGGTTATAGCCAGGTGGGGGTTGGTCTCTTCTCCCAGGCAACCAACAATAGGACAAGGGGACATGGGCTCAAGCTCTGCCAGGGGAGGTTTAGGTCAGATGTTAGGAAGAAATTCTTTACAGAGAGGGTAATCAGGCATTGGAATGGCCTACCCAGAGAGGTGGTGGATTCACCATCCCTGGAGGTTTTTAAGCAGAGATTGGATGTGGGCCTTAGTGCCATGATATAGTAATTGGAGTTGGATCAGGGGTTGGACTTGATGATCTTGGAGGTCTTTTCCAACCCAATCTATTCTATGATTCTATTCTATTCTAAGGTGTTCCTGCCTATGGCAGAGGAGTTGGAACTAAATCTTTAAGGACCCTTCCAACTCAAACCATTCTATGATTCCATGATTCTTTGACCATGTATGTTGTGGGATTTGATAAAACATATGGTAATTTTGAACACAAAATTATTTCATCATAGACTGAAGTCAGGAATAATTCAAGGACCTTTTGAAATCAGTTTTAGTTTTACCTGTCTATTCAATAGATAAAACTTTACCCATTATTTATGTAGCCAGGAGGATGCTGAAACTGAAACCAGTACATCGTTGAAAGCTCAAAAAAACAATATTTATTACAAAGAAGTGGCCAAAAAAACGAGAAACCAAGAGACAGGAAAGAGTAGGGAAGTAAGCCCTCAGTAAAACCCCACATTCACGCAGGTGTTACTTACAAGGTTGCCTTACCGACTCCAGAATGACTAGAATTCCCTATAGCAGAAACTGCATCCTTGGAGTGTTGGCAGGCTCACAAGATAGCAGGCGTCCCCGCAAAAGGCAACATTGTCCTCCATGGGAAGCTTGAGTCCACTCCTAGCACAAGCTATCTGCTTTTTAAGCAATTAGCAGGTGACATTTATCTGGGCAGGTGTGGCCAGCACCCCTAAGCTAGAGGCCTTCGGTCCCTCCCCCTGTTAAGTAAGTGGTACCTCTTCTGTGCACGCGTGTGTGCATTGGAATTTCCCCACACCTGTGTGCTACACCTTGGGGGAGGTCTTCCCTAAATGAGTCTGGGAGCTTACTTCATCACCTTCCTCTTCACTTTCTCCTTCAAATGCCCTTGGAGGGACGTCAGCCAATAGCCAGTCACCAATTAATTTCAGTTTATACAAGATGCTTTCTTCAAGGATGAAGTTCTCATTTATCAGTGCTTGTTTTCTCATAACTTGGCAGGAAAAGAACAGACTGTTACAGGTGGCTGGGCCAAACACAGACCAAAAGTAGCAGTGTCTAATTAGCACAAATACAATTTAATAGTGATATGTTAGGGTGTGGAGAGTGAAGGTGAAACAGGAAGGGTTAATCAAAATACTTTTACTGTAAACCCATAAGAGCCCCCCTACCCCCCTGTATGACTTATAGTTTACCGAAAGCTATATTTCGTTTACTGTAAGCTACATTTCGTACAAGAAGACTTTGTCCCGTGCTGGGCATCAGACCTTAAAGGAACCACAACAAACACTGGACAAAGAACCCAGCACCCATAAATCTCATCCAGAGGAGCCAAGGTGACATCTCAATAGGTAAAATAGGCCCAAAGCTAAGGGTTTCTTTAAGGCTGAGTGATCAGAACACGAAACAATGGAAGGAACGAAAGGTCACCAGGGTCACCTGATGAAGAGGAGAGAATTTGAGACCCCATGAGGAAGTAAGGCAGGATCTACCACCATAATATTCCTCAAAATAGAGACCACGCCTCAATCTCAGCCCCTAACTCCACCTGTTATGAATATTGTAATATCTATGTGATTATGTTGTAATCATTGCCAAACCTGTATAAAATACTCATTCTAACCTAACCAACTCGGAGCCTGTTTTCCCAGCACTAGCTGGCAGGCTGCCCGGTCGTTAAATAAATAAATACCTTGCTGCTTTAGACATAAAACTCTGTCTAAACAGTTTTTTACCTGCTTTTTTGGGCATCAAAGGTAGGAAAGATTTATTTATTTTATTCCTTATAAGTGTAAACACTTGCAATGTATCACCTGTATAGTTAAGTATATCATCCTGTTTTAACTTTTTCACTGAAATTTCTGGAATTGTCTAGTTTAGTCCTTCCAAATAAATGAGAAACCTGAAGTTTTAAAGTAATTTTTGAAAATAAACTCACCTGATATTAATAGTCCTATGAATGATATTTAAGCAAATAAATATATATCAACAGTTATTGTAAAATGTGCTGTATATTTATACTTTAGTGAAGGACCAGTAGTTCTGAAATTAAAAACTAAAGCAGCTTGCATCAGTAGAGATTCAGTGTTTTAACAGAGGCAGTTTACAAACTTATCAAGATAGGAAATTTATTCTTGCTACACATTTATAAATTGAAGTACAGAGAAAATCTGACTGTTACACTCTAAAACAAACAAATGCATGGATGCAATTCAGTTTCCTAAAATACAGTTTTGACTAGAGCAACAAAGCAAGCTTCTTTATAGTTTTACAATTAAAGTAGCTGCTAAGGCATCCTAAACTCCTGGGTAGGGTCTGCTTCAGTTCTATTGTTTTAATGAGATGCTGCTTTTTGATAGAACATATAAGTAAAAACAACAGCAATGTGATCAGCATTTTTAATTTCCTCACTTGCAGTAGAAAGGTAAATTTAGGATTAATATTTCCTTTCACTGTGTTCCTTTCTAGCTCAATTAACTCTCTTGCATAGATGTTATTTATTTACATGATCCAAATCAGATCTCACTCAATACCTGGATAATGTGCTGAAAGGATAAATATATGCTTTAGTGAAGGATATGAACCTTCCATCATAAGTAAAATCACAGAGATCCTAGTAAGCTGCTTGGTTGCACTATTCCTGACAAAGATTTTCTATTTGAGTTGCCTCTCTAATCTGTTCATAAAACTGCATATTTTTTTAACAGTTACTGCCTTGTATTTTCTTAGAATTTGACCTGACACAGGCCATATCCTTCTGCTTGGGCCAAGACAAACTCAACTGCTATGTTGTAGCTGATTCCTCTAATCCTACTTTTTGTTAAATAAGAACATATGAAGTAAAGCAATTGACCTTGGCAATATGTATTGCTTTCCAAAGGAACATTTTAGTTTGTTTCTGTTGGTTTCTTGGTACAAATTTAAAGGTTTTAGATATGCAAGTTTTACTGAGAGCTGAGAGCAGATTTCAGAGCAGCCACTAACAAATCTTAAAATCTTGCTGCCTTTTTAAGCACATTTCCTGACCTAATGAGTCTATAGAATATAAGACTTATTGTGAAAAGGGGTGATCAAAATATAAAGTGATTACAAAAGACTGTAGCCTTAGTTGCTTACTAGAGCTAATTTTTAGATAGAATTAGGATAGGGTCTTGCTTGCTTATGCTAACTTACAGACAGGATATAGATAATTTTATAATGAGAACTCTATCAGGAACAGAAAACCTTGGAGTTTCAATAAGGGGCTTTGAGGCTTAAGAGGAGGAACCTTGAAGGCTGACAGAGAGGGACTCCTAGAGATGATACCAGTTTTGAGTTAATTGGACAGTGCCAACTCAGCAGTTCTTAGCAGAGGTAAAGAGTTCAAGCTGAGAAAGACTTCTTACTTCATCCAAAAGACCCCCAAAGGCCCCCGAAAGAAGACCCCAAGGGGCATTCCAAGGTGGAGTTATAGGAGTGGTGTATGTTAATGATTTCCCCTCCTACTTTTCAGGAATTTGCTGACACAGCTAATGCATATGTAACACAACTAATGCATATGTAATACATTTAATGCATATGTAACGTTATACTGCATAAAAGAAGTTGAACAAAGGCAATGGGTGTGCATGATTGGCGGAATTATCCCCTATGCACCTGGTGCTGTGAATAAACATACCTGTTTCAATAATCTTTGAGAGTTTGGGGGTTTGTTTCCACAAGTCAATTTTGGCACACCCAGATGGGACCCTCTCTGCTTGCCTGTAGGGTCAGTTGAAGGAGGGACACCTTTGGCTCGCCCCAGGTACTTTTCTCGGAAGGACTCCCTCTCTCACCTGTCCACTGCAGCAGCAAAGGACCATCAGCGGACCAGGTATATTATAGGGAAAACGGGGAACCTATAAGTCGTAGAGACATCCTACGTGAGGTGCAGAGCAAGGTACTTTCCCCCTGGGTTTGTGGGTTTGAGTCTCACCAAGATACCTTGAAAACTTGTGGGTTCGAGTCCCACCAATATACCGAAGGTTGCGCATTTGAGTCCCACCAATATATGTTCAAAGGGAGTGGGTTCGAGTCCCACCAATATACCTTGTAAGGGTGACTATTTTTGGCTGGTGGAATAGTACTCGTTGTTATAATCATTGGAGTTTTTTCTTGTAAGTGCACAGTACTTTGTATATGCTAACCTATTGTTTGTGTGACTGAGGGCTAGCCCAGAGAGTGTGGTGTGTGAGACGCAGTCTGACTGCAAAGCGAGTGTGGAGTCCCGATCTGCGTTTCCGTGTTCACCAAGAAGGAACTGGCCAGAGACAGATGAAGCAATTAATCATTCCCTCCAACAAGCAGAGGCAACAACAAGGGGAAAAAAACCAAAACCAAAACCAAAAAACTGTTCCTGGCCACTTTTCCCCCCTCTCCCAAGCGGGGGAGGAAACTGAAGCAGTGGCATCTGCAGCAGCAGGAAGAAAGAAAGTCTATAACTTTGGTTTTGGTAACTTCAAAAAAGGGAAATTATTTATATAGTGTGTTTTGTGCTTTAAACCAACAAACACCAAGTCCTTAGTGTATGTGTGCAATTAGATGCCCTCGCACACATTTATAGTTGGATTTAGAGAAGAAAGTTAGGAATGGAGTTGAAATTGATGAGGAGAGAGAAGGAGGTTGGAGCTTAGAATTGATTGATTGGTTTGTGCCTGTGTGGGATCTGGGTCGTCTTGGAAGCCCTGCTGTGGTGGTTCTGTGGTTGTGTCTGTTGGTGTGGCATGGGGAAGTGTTTTGTTGTTTTGCTGTTGGGAACTTGATTTTTGGAGGGGCTGCAACAGACCCATTGTCGGCACAAAGTTAGTATCATAAGCTATTATGATTTCAGTTAGCGCAGTGGTCATGTGTGAGCCAGTGTCACAATTGGAGGATGCCACTCGGGTGGGGAGAATGAGATGTACACCACTTTGATCCTGAGGACACCCTGGGGGTGCGTGGCCTGCCTGCGCCTCACCCCGTGTGCTGTGCTGCATCTCCCTCCCCTGCTCAGTGGATTTTTGGGAACTCAGGGGTTGGTATGTGTTGAATGCTATTGCAAGTAATAAGATAAAGTTGCTTTGCTTACACGTATCTCAAGGTTTGTGCTTTTGGGAATCCTCACAAACCTACAACAATGCCAGTTTATTGTCTTAAGGCATGTACATGGAGATAGTTTTGATGTGTGTTTGGGTACTAGTAGAAGGAAAAAAAAAAGGGAGAAGAAGTGAGAAAAAGGGAAAAGAAAAAAGAGAAAGAGAACAAAACAAAGCAAAACCTTGACTTGATCCCAGGTGCAGGGGATGTGTACTCTGTATTGGAAAACCATGCTTTTGGAACCAAAAGGGCCAATATGACAACCTGAGTGGATGGAGTTGTATTCAACTTTATTTTTTGAATTTGACCTAATGACAAGGTTCAGGATTGATGGGGACCTGGGGAATCTACCTTAGTGGATCCACTGGTTATATTAAGGTTAGGGGAACAAAAGCAGGAAGTAGAATTTTTAATAGATACAGGAGCTACATTTTCTGTATTAAACTAGGCTTTGGTACCCGCTGATGTAAGTTTTGTATCAGTAAGGGGAACCATGGGTCAAATAAAAAAGGTTCATTTTTTGAAACTTTTAAAATACAAATTGGGAAAACAGTTTGGGATCCACAAATGTTTATACATGCCAAACTTGCCAATCTCTTTACTAGGAAGAGACTTACCGGAACAATTAAGAACTGAGATTAAATTTGAACAGGGCAAAATAGAATTCAAGGTAAAGGAGGAACAACTGATTGAAATTTTAAGTCTTGCCCTAAGAGAGACCCAAAATTCAGGCAGCATACCTGAAGAGGTAATGAATCAGGTATTCCCTGGGGTATGGGCTTCAGAAACTCCAGGTAAAGCAAAAATGGCATTGCCAACCGAAGTAAAAGTTAAATTAGAGGCATGACCAGTAAAGATTAAACAATATCCCCTAAGGATAGAAGATCAGGTGCCACGGGCATTCAAGCGAGAGGGAAAGAACGACACATCTATGAGATGCAGATTCAAATCCGTTTTATTATCAGAAGGTTACACAATATATATTCTTTTGAGTCCTGAACATGCGACCACGAGCACAGCATGCTATCATGATTGGCCAGCACACATTGTCCACGCGCCCCAGACAGTCCAATGATTGGTAGTCTTAAAGCACACATTCCTGGGAAAAGTTTCTGTTATCACCGTTTCTCACACATTGCTTTCTGCTGACCTCTGCATTCCTGCAGCTGCAGACTTGTTCTTGTTTGACTAACGGTCAGCTCCTGGCCTTCTCAGAACCCAGCACAATCCTTTAAAACTGCCAAGACCCCAGCAATCAGGAAGGAATTCAACCTATTATATAAAAATTTATTAAACATGGGTTATTAAAAGAATGTGAATAAAAATATAATACTCCTATCTTGCCGGTAAAGAAGCCTGATGGGAAATATAGAATAGTGCAAGATCTTAGAGCAATTAAGAAGATAACTGAAGAATTGCACCCTGTAGTGGCGAACCCATGTACACTGCTGAATAAACTGACATTGGAGCTATAATGGTTTACCATCCTGGATCTGAAGGATGCTTTCTACTGCCTGCCTTTGAGCCCTGAAAGTCAACCACTATTCACTTCTGAATGGGAAAATCCTCACACGGAAAGGAAAGTCCAACTGAATGGACTGTTAGCATACTAAACTTTCTCAGATTAACTGGGTATCAAGTCTCTTCACAGAAAGCTCAAGTATCTATGCAGCAGGTCTCCTACCTCGGTTATGAAATCACTGCAAGACAACAAACCCTAGCGATACCTTGGAGTTTTGATTTTTTAATTTTTGTAGATCTTAGAAGTAGTTATGTAGCAAATGTAGATTTTAGAGTAGCAGCATATTATCCCTTTACCCTTTAACACACCAACCACACATAACAAACCCTGTTACCCATTCCCATATCAATTCCCTAAATTTCACTGGCCTATTTAGTCTCTTTTTCAAGGTAAAATTGTAGAAGAACACCCTAACCCTACGGAAAAAATATAGCCATAGACTCAACAATCTTCAGGCCTAGAATTCTGGAAGGCCTCCAAGGACATTACATGCTCTGAGGAAGATGAAGATGAAGAAGAGGAGGTCCCAAAATGCCCCCAGACCCAATTCCCAAGAGACATGGCAGGGGCAGAACCTAGGTGGTGGCTGGACGGGGATTGGGTGAAAATCATTATAAAAACTGTGAACATTGATATTCCGGAGTGCGTATTGGAGGTATTCCATAAAACCTGGGGGCTCATTAAAGCCTTTGTATCCTTATCTCCTACCTAATTTGGCTTGGAGTCTTTTTTTCCCCACAGTCATTTAGGCAACACTAGGAACAGAGAGGAAAGAAGCTATCTACCAAACTCCCCGGCCACAGACAGTAAAAGAACTCCGAACTTTTCTCAGAATGACTGGATGGTGTTGCTTATGGATCTACAACTATGGACTTCTGGTAAATCCCTTGTAGGATCTCATTAAAGGTGAGTCCAAACTACTCACTTGGGGTAAGGAAACTGATAAAGCCTTTCATGAGCTAAAATAAGAACTGATAAGAGCTCCAGCCCTTCTATTACCAAAAGTTACCAAACCCTTTTTTCTATTTTCCCATGAAAAACAAAGAGTTGCCCTTGGAATTTTGACTCAAGATGTGGGACTGTACCAAAGACCAGTAGCCTATTTTTCCAAGCAAGTAGATGAAATAAGTCGGGGATGGCCCAACTGCCTAAGGGCAGTAACAGCTGTAATAATCAACATACAAGAAGCATGCAAGTTCCAAGCCAGAAAATTACAGTCACGGTCTCTCATACAGTATTATCAGTATTAGAAGTAAAAGGAGGTCATTGACTGTCATGTCAGTGCTTTCTGAAATACCAGACCATAATGACTGAACTGGATGATATAGAGATAGTTGCCACTAATATTGTCAATCCAGCTTCTTTTCTCCAGGGGACCACTGGAGATACACATGACTGCCTAGAGACAATAGAGATGAACTTTCAAGTCCGGTCCAGCTGACTGGACTTGAAAGAGGAACCCCTGAAGGATGCTGAGGACTCCTGGTTCACAGATGGGAGCAGTTTTGTCTGGAAAGGTGTACATAAGGCTGGATATGTAGTAACCACTATAAATGAGGTAAAAGAGGCAAGAGCCCTCCCTGTCAATACCTCAGCCCAAAAAGCAGAAATTGTAGCGCTAACCCGAGCACTGCAGTTAGCAAAAGGAAAGAGGATAAATATCTGGACGGACTCAAAATACCCATTCGGAGTTGTTCATGCTTATGGAGCAATTTGGAAAGAAAGAGGACTATTATCTGGGCAAGGAAAGTATGCAGATGAAATCCTAGAACTATTACAAGCAGTCCAGTTGCCAGAAAAAGTTGCTATTGTGCATTGCAAAGCTCACCAAAAGGGCATTGCTGACCATGAAAGAGAAAATGGTATGGTTGATCGGGAGGCAAAAAGGGCAGTCGAAGCAGATGAAAGCAAAATCCAATCTTTGATCCCTGATGGTAAGATTCAAATTCAGCAGTCTAATATAGAGCCTAGATACTCTAAAGAAGACCGAAAGTTAATCCAGGATTTAGGAGGAAAAATAGAGGAAAATAAATGGGCCAAGACACCTCAGGGTAAGTTATTAATACCCTCTTCTATTTTATGGGCCCTTATCATGGCAGAACACAAGAAAACACATTGGGGAACAGAAGCTCTATAGAAATATCTAAGCCAGAATATAATAGCATGAAATCTCTACACCACTGTGAGGCAGGTGACCCAACAGTGTGAAATTTGTTTGCAGAATAATCCAGGGACCCATAGCAGAATTCAACTTGGGCAAATAGGGAAAGGTAATTATCTGGGAAAACAATGGCAAATCAATTTTTTGGAACTGCCCAGAAAAGGAGGGTATAGATATTTGCTCGTTCTCCCTGATACCTTGGAGTTTTGATGTTTTGATTTTTTTTAATTTTTGTAGATTTTAGAAGTAGTTATGTAGTAAATGTAGATTTTAGAGTAGCAGCAATATTATCCCTTTACCCTTAACACACCAGCTCAAACCCCTGTTACCCATTCCCATATCAATTCTCTAAATTCCTTAGCCTGTTTAGTCTTCTTTTTCAAGAACATCCTAACCCTACGGAACAAGATATAACTGTAGACCCAACAACCTTCAGGCCTAGAATTCTGGAAGGCCTCCAAGGACATTACGTGCTCTGAGGAAGATGAAGATGAAGAAGAGGGGGCCCCAAAACGCCCCCAGACCCAATTCTCAAGAGGCGTGGCGGGGGCAGAACCTGGGTGGTGGCAGGACGGAGATTGGGCGAAAATCATTATAAAAACTGTGGACATCTGCATTTCGGGAGCGCTGGGAGTATCCCAGAAAGCCTGGGGGTTCATTAAAACCTTTGCATCCTTATCTTATATCCTACCTAACTTGGCTTGGAGTCTTTTTTCCTCACAGTCATTTAGGCAACATCACTGACACTTTTTCAGGTTAGCCCGTGGCATATCCTTGCTGAACTAATCAAGTCAGGGAAGTGGTAAAGGTACTGTTACAAGATATAATCCCCAGATTTGGTATCCCAGAAACCATGTCCTAATGTGGTAAACTGGGTATACTTTGAAGAGATTTTGATTAGGCTTAGTGAAACTTCAGGGCATTGATGTGTGATTTCCATGTGTATTCCCACTTAGCTGCCAGGTGTCTGTAAGCAGTTGCTGTTTGTTTCCGAGGCTGAGCAGATAATAAAGGGAGGCAGCCTGGCGCCTTGGACTGTAATAAATTAACTACACCCTGTTAACACAACTAGCAGAACTCAGTGATAAGCCTAATCCAATAAGCCCAAGGCTTGCAGATCTGTTCCTCTGCAAATAACAAGGAGTCAAAGTGATAAATGAATGCCGATAAGGGAGGGAAATACCTACTAGAAATAAGTGTTCCAAACACGGAGTCATTTTGCGGACACAGAGGAAGACTACAGCCTTCATCACGGGAGACCCCAGCCCACAAACGAGACCTTGACCCAGGTACGCCGAGAACACAGCCTGGGAACATGTATGGGGAAAAACCTGAGTACTGAGCATGTGCAGAAGACACAGCCTGGGACTATGTATGAATAAGAACCTGAGCATCGCACATGTGTAAAAAGCTGAAGACGGGAGTCGAGGAGGTACAAAAGGGAAGTTTGAGAATTTGGGAGCGGTGAGCTGCAAGAGAACTTTCTTCTGTTCTAACGGCTTACCTGTCATTTACTAATAAATTTACTTATTATTATTAGAAATTGGCCTCTCTAATTTATTCCAAGGCATTGCTGGTAACCTATAACACTAAGATTGGGAATGACATTTTATGGCCAAGATGGTCCAAGGAGTAAGTTGTGGGAGGAACATAATGAATGTGTGAGCAATTTATATTGTGTGTGGTACTTTTATAGACTTTTATAAACTTTTACATAGTTTTATAGGTACTATAAGTTATAGGTCCCAAGATGGCTGCGGGTGTCTTTTCGAGAACAAAGAAAAATTGGTGCCAAGAAGAAGGTGGAGTTCGATAAAGTAAACTA
>NW_020956720.1:124264-133496 GCF_003031625.1 Empidonax traillii | reverse complement strand
AATTATAAAGGTATTTGTAATGGATGTTTACAACTGGACAGTAGCCTGTATCCAATTGTATGCTTCTTGTCACAAGACCCTGTGTACAGATGCTATAAAAACCCTGAGCTATCCTAATAAATCGGACATATTTTAGATCTCATAGATCGTGTATGTATGTCTCCGGTGCCTCCCCGTCAAAAGTAAGTCGACTTCTGGGAATAGATTGGCAACTGCTCACTCCCTATAGGCCACAAACTAGTGGGCAAGTAGAAAAGATGAACCACCTTATCAAAACCTAGATCATAAAATTGGGACAAGAAGTGGGATTACCATGGCCTAAGTCACTGCCCTTGGCACTTTTATGAGTAAGAACAAAACCCAGAAGCAAAGATGGTCTGAGTCCTTTTGAAATACTTTTCAGAAGGCCCTACATGGTAAAGGAGGGAGTGTCTGGGACAAATAAGGGACAATCAGGGACAAATGCGGAAAGCATCAGGTACCAGCCTAAATTAGTGCTGACTGATGCTCACTGGAAAAAAGCAAGAACGTCAAGTACCAGAATGAAAAAAACCTCTGATGGGCATTGGCAGGAAGAACTGTGGATGAACATGGAAAAGAAGTGTACACAAATAGTCTGTCTCATATACGTAGTCATAAATTTGTGTCAATAAAAGAATAAAACAGATTGTAAAACTTAATTACACCCCTATAAAGAAATAAAGTAGACCATTTGTAAGACCATCAAGGCCAAAAACTATAAAACATCTCTGTTTTCCTAAAATTAATTATAGTAGAATTAGGCGTCTTGTGGTCTAAGAATGTATGAATTATAGAACTATCACTGTTGTAGAGATAACAACCTAGCTCTAGTTGTGAAAATAAACATATGGTAAATGTATATCATGTAATAAATATATATGAAGTAGCTAGAATAAATGTTAGTCGAATACTGAATTGTTATAAGTTACTAATAAAAACCGGACTGCAAAAGCTGCAATGAAGAAATAGTTTATTATAAAAGCAATAAAAAACAAGCAAAAAAGAATGGTGCACCAGGCTGTATGCTCTGTGGCAAAAAAAGCAGCCAAATGTCCATTTCTCTTCCTTTTATATCATTTCGACTCCGATTTTTGCAATCTGAAGTTTCACTGAGTGATCTTATCTTGTCTCGAGGTGCTGAAGTCAGACCTGAGATGTGTATTTTAGTAGTTGTTCCGGCGATTTTTCCTGGAAGAAGGATTACTTTGTCTCGGAGTCCCTTTCCTGAGTTACTGGAAGGGCTATTTACCTGTTGGGTAATCCAATTACCTTTAGAAAGGATTGTATATTCTCCTGTCTGTCTCTGGCAAACAGAGTCACATGCTTTACCAGAAAAAAAAGGTGGTTTTTTTTTTTACCAAAAAAGAAATATACCATTAATTTCATTACAGAAAAAAAGAATACAGAAAGTTATGATTACAGAGAAATTACAGGTATTCAACTAATTCATTACACTTTTCCCTTTTTTTTTTTTTTTTTTTTTTGCAAGGTTATAAATTGAGATTGTCAAATTGATCTAAGATTTCTTTTGTTCGTTGGAGGGTAAGAGAATTTTGCTTCTCTTCATCTTTTTCATATTATAATACCATTAGATTTGCAGTTTCTAATCTTTGTTTTACGATAGCTATTAATCGATTTAGTATGCATGGTCCAAATGTCAATCCTATAAGTAACAATATAACAGGGTCTGCTATAGTTGATATCGAGGGAGTTAACCATGAGGAATAATTAAACATAGATTCATACCACCGTTGTTGCATTTCCCTTTCTTTTTGGCGTTTTTCTAAGCCTTCTCGCAGTTTGGACATTGTCTCTGACAATTCCCGTATAATCTGCAAATACACAACATTCTTCCCGCAATGCAGAGCATAGCCCTCCCTGCTGTAAGAACATTAATCCTCGTCTATTTTGTAACACAACTTCTGAGAGTGACTTCATAGACTTTTCTAGGACTGTCATTGATTTTTCTATTTTGGCCAGATCTTCGTCTACTGCTTCCCTTAAAGACTGGAATTTTTGGTTCTGTTGTATCAGAGAGGCAATTCTAGTACCTGCTCCAGCAGCTCCAACAACCATTAGGGCTGCAACTGTGAGTGCTGTTACAGGCTCTCGTTTCTGCAGATGATAAGTTTTAGTAGTTTGATATTCATAAACATAGTTTTCATGGTGGTAGATAAGTCTCGGTAAGATAATGACTTGTACACAATATTCTGTATGTTCACTAAAAATTTTTAGAGACACACAAGGGGTAATACCTGTTTGGGAGCATAACCATTTTGCCTTGTTTGCAGGTAGTAACCAGTTATTTGTTTTATCTTGACTTTTTGGGTCTTTTTCGATAATTTTACATAGGTCTTGTTTATTGGTAGAGATTGCACTTATGCAGTTCCCTCTGCTGGATACCTGAGACATGGTAATGCCTTGTCTCTTTTCTTCATTCCATAAGCATTCAGTTGGGTTCATACCCTTAATTCTTTTAATTTTACCTACAATTGCTATAGCTTCATAGAATGGAGGTTTAATATCATAGCATAACCAACAATGTTTAGTGATGTTGGGATGGGTATGGTTTAGCACTTGATAAGTAGTTTGTAGTATGTTCCACAAGGGGTTTTCTCTCGATGTGGGCGTGACAACCTCAGTTGCTATTCAGTCATCGTGGATAAAGTTTTTAGTTGAGATACTTTTAGGAGTGGAGGTAATTAAGTTTTCTTGTTCTTGTTTCAGTATGACAGGGTTTGGCCCAACGCCAGAGGGTTTATTAGGCACTATTTCCTTTTTTATTAGAATGTGCCCTCCCCTGTCTGAGTGTGGCCCTGGTTCCCAATACCTTACCCCCCATACTCTCCCAAGCATCCACCCCAGATCTTCTGGATTTGTAATGTTCAAATATAGGAACTTACAGGTTCCTCGGTCTATTATTTCCCAGACTCTGTCTATTTGTGGAGATGTACACCCTGATGGTCCCCACCCCACAGATAAAAGCTTGTCTTTTCCCCTGCCTGGGGTCCAATAGTTTGATATAGTTTCACATCCCCAATGTGCACAATAATAGTGACCAGGAGCATTGCAATATGGTTTTCCAGGATTAGAAGCTGGGCACATATAGTATCCTTTTAATTCTACACATGGTCAGATAGGGATTAATTCACATAGGAGTACTTGAAAGCTAGGTGCTCCAGGAACAACGATAGTGCGTATGATTCGGTTTCTATCACATTGTATTAAAGACCATTTAAAGGGTTGGTGACTTATTTCTGATCCCATGCTTAGTTCAAATGCAGTGGAGATATAGGCTATCAAAATTAACCAGACTTGGAGTGATGGTAGAAACTTCTGAGGAGTATTAACTCGTGTTCTTACCAATTTCCTGTTATTCCCACCTGTGATTGTGTTTCGTTTCCCATCTGCACCTGCCAAGGACTGAGCCAACTTACACTCCTTTGTTTGCATAGCTCTGCTTCTCTTGCCTACTCCTCTGTTCGAAGCAGCAAGGGTGTGTATCTTCTCAGCAGCAACCATGTTCTTCCGGAGTAAGGTTTTTGGCTCGTGGGAGCTCTATTTTGGTTCCTACTTGGAGGAATGGCACAGGTGTTTATAGTATCTGGGAATATAAAACACTTATGAAGTCTAATTAACACAGGGGGTTGTTTAGTCTATTGTGAATAAATGGTATCACTAATTTCGTTTCCCCCCCACACACACACTCCTAGAGTTTATTTCTACAAGCACTCTTTGCCTAGTAAATAGTTGGTGTTATCGTTTTTTTAAGCATGTTTCCACTGGGGACTATTTTATAAAACAAAATTTTTGGTTTTTCGCATTTCGAAGTATTAAGGGAACTCCCTCCCCCCTTAATTTTGTGATCTAGCTCTCTGGGAAATTAGTTTTCTTTTGCAAGCATGTAATAGAAAGGTCAAGATATGGAATTATAATATCAGATTATTTTACATAGGTAACATTTGGTCCTTATCCACGTGTTATGTTTCGCCTAAGGGTGAAAAATAAAGTAGTTTTCAAGGTCTTTCAATGTTCAATTTAAAATACAAAGAATACATAAGTCTCTGGAATCACTGGTGTGGTACAGTTCGAGATTGATGAAATTAGGTTGTCTTTCTTCTTAGCATTAATTTCATGTCTCCTGGAGTTCCATGCATTCCCAGTGGTTTTGTTTTAACGGTCCTTTAACTCATGAAGCATGTGTCCATCCTCTTTCTGCTGTTCTAATTGCGGTTTCTGTTGTGAGTAGAACAAGAAAAGGCCCCTCCCATTTGGGAGTGAGGGAAATTTCTTTCCAGGATTTTATTAGCACCATGTCCCCTGGTTTTATAGTATGCATGACTATTTCTAATGGTGGTCTTTGTACCACCATACCTTTTTTCGCAATTCTTCCCTCCTTTTCATTAATTGTACTATATATGTATTAATATTACTTTCATACAGGGTTGGATGATTCACAGGGCATTCTAGGTCATATGGCATACTGTACAGCATCTCAAATGGTGATATTCTTGTGTTTGTCCTGGGTTGGGTTCTGATGTTTAATAAAGCTATTGGTAAACATTTAACCCAAGACATATTAGTTTCTACTATTAGTTTGGTTAACTGTTTTTTTTATTTCTCCGTTCATTCTTTCTACTTTGCCAGAACTTTGGGGATGCCAAGGCGTATGAAATTGCCATTTAGTTCCAAAAGGGGCCAAAGCATTTCTTACCACTTTAGATATAAAGTGGAGGCCTCTGTCTGAGTCTATTGTTTCGATGTTTCCATATCGAGGCATAATGTAATCTAAAAGTATTTTTACCACTGTATTGGCCGTTGCTCGAGTAGTAGGAAAAACCTCTTCATAGTGGGTTAAATGGTCTGTTATCACAAGTAGATGTTTATATCGTCCTACTTAAGGTAAATCAGTAAAATCTACTTGGATTTTTGCAAATGGTCTGTGAGCCAAATCTCTGACCCCTGGGACTTGTTCCCGTAGGTGCTGTTTATTAATCTTTTGACATGTTAAACAATTTCTTACGATTCCCTTGGCTACATTATAAATTCCAATACACATATATTTGATTGTAAATTGATCAACTAAGGTTTGGGTTCCCCAGTGTGTCTTGGAGTGCATATTCTGCATTACTTTCCAAGCCAGTGCTTTAGGTAAAATTTGTCTCCCATCAGGTAATTCCCAGTTCCCAGATTTTTCTATTACTCCCATCCCCCTGAGTTTTTCAGTTTCTTGTTTGGTAAATTGGGGTGTCAGGGATTTTGTTTGTTCCTCACTTTTCCCTGAATTGATAGTAATGGTTAGAAGGGCAGCAGCTTTGGCTTCTTGAACAGCCAAATTATTGGCCCGGATTTTAGGAGTTATTCCTTTTTGGTGTCCTTTAATATGTACTACTGCTACTTGTTCAGGTCCCCTTAAGGCTTGCAAAGTGTTTACAATAAGTTTTTCATGAGTCAAGTTTTTTTCTTGAGAATTTATAAGTCCCCGCTCTTCCCAGATTTTTCCAAATGTATGTACTACTCCATATGCATATTTTGAATCTGTATATTTTGTGCCCTTTTTATTTTTCAGGAGTTCTAATGCTTTCAGAACTGCATATAATTCACATGCTTGTGCGGAACAACTAGAATTAAGGGGTCCAGATTCTCTTATTTTTAAACTGTTACCATCAATTATGGCATATCCTGATTTTCTTTTCCCTTCTATCACCCAGGAAGACCCATCCACAAACAATTTTTCTCCTTCTTCTAGTTCTGTTTCTTCTAAATCTGGCCTAATTTTGGTTTGTAACTCTATTGCCTGTAGGCAATTATGAGTTAATTCTCCTCCAGGCTCCCCATATAAAAATTGCGCTGGGTTTTGTAAGCTCGTGGTTCCAATTTCTAATTTAGGAGAATGTATTAAGATTCCTTCATATTTGTGGAGCCTTGCATCCTTGACCCATTTTTCTGCTTTTTGTTGAAGCACTCCCTGGATGTTGTGGGGGGAGAAAACTTTTAATTCTCCCCCATAAGTTATTTTATTAGCTTCTTCTACGAGTAAAGCCACAACTACTATTGCCTGAAGGCAAGTTGGCCACCCCCTACTAACAGGGTCTAGCAATTTGGAAATATATCCTACTGGTTTCTTTTTCCCAACCCATTCCTGAGTTAAAACCCCATATGCAGTCCCATTTTCTGTAGTCACAAACAAATAAAAAGGCCTTTTTACATCAGGTAGACTCAGAACTGGAGCATTCTCTAAGTCAGTTTTAATATGTTGTAATTTTTCTTCATCTTCTGGAGTCCATTTTATTAACCCATCTGTAGTTAGTTTCTGGTATAAAAATTTAACTTTAGAACTGAAGTTATCAATCCACTGCCTGCAGTACCCCAGCAGTCCTAACAATTGTCTCACCTATTGTTTGCTGCTTGGAGGTTTTAATGACAGGATTCCATTCACTCTGTTAGAGTCTAATTTTTTTGTTCTTTTGCTGATCTAATGTCCTAAATACTTTACTTCCTCTTCCACAAACTGCAGTTTTGATTTAGAAATTTTTAAGCCTTGAAGACTTCAAAAGTTTAGCAGCCTAATAGTCTCTTTCCTGACTATTTCCTGGTTCTCTCCTGCCAGCAGTAAGTCATCTACATATTGGACTAAAGTCACCCTTTCCTGTAATTGATAATTTTTAAGGATTCGTTCTAAGGCTTGCCCAAATAAATTGGGGGACTCGGTGAAACCCTGAGGGAGAACACACCAACGAAGTTGTTGTTTTCAAAAGGTTTCTGGATCTTGCCATTCGAATGCAAAGTAATCTCTGCATTCTTTTTTAAGAGAGCAGTTCCAAAAAGCATCTTTGAAATCTATTACACTATACCATTGATTTTTAGGATCTATTTGACTTAATAGGGTATGTGGATTTGCCACCACTGGAAAAGGACTTATTGTTCGTTTATTAATTTCTCATAGGTCATGGACTAGTCTATAACTCCTGTCTGCTTTTTTTAACCGGTAGAATAGGAGTATTATAGGGTGACATACAAGGTTCCAGTAATCCTTGTTTTAGTAATCGTTCTATTTCAGGTTTCAGTCCTTTTTTTCCTTCATGGGGTAAGGGATATTGTTTAATTCTTACGAGTATTTCTGGATTTTTAATAATTACTTCAAATGGTTCTATATCCAATCTCCCCACTTGTTCTGGAGTATGCCAGACTTCTGGGTTTATTTGTTTTTCATCTACTTCGGTGAGAGGACATAACTTGATTTTCATTTCTTTCTCTTCAACCTCTATTTTAATTCCCAGTTCCACAATCAAATCCCTCCCTAACAGATTATATTCAGCTTCTGGTAATAATAATAAGGTTCCCAATGCATATTTACAGTTGGACTCTTAACACATTTTTTATGACAGGGACTTTAAAAGGTTCCCCTTTTGCCCCAATTACATTGACTTTTTCCCCAGATGTCTCGCACCCTAGGGGCAAAAATTGTACTGTAGATCTTTCAGCTCCTGTATCGACTAAAAAGGTAATTTCCTGTTGCTGGGGACCAATGTTCAATGTTATCAAGGGCTCCTTCTTTTCTGGTGTCCCCAGCAGGTGGAGCCCGAGACACCCCTATTCGTCCTCGAAGGCTTTTTCTTCCTGAATCCTCTTTCTGCATTCCCTTTGCATATGTCCTTTTTTTCCACAGTAAAAACAAGTTATTGTTCATCTCTCCATTCTCTTCCCTTCAGGTTTTGCTATGTGTTTCACTTCCCTCTTTTGCCCCGCCCCGACTGCAGCTACTAACAGCCTAGTCTGTCTTTTTTCAGTTTCTATATCCCTTCTTACAAACACCTTCTGTGTCTCCCTTAACAGCTCATCTAAAGTTTTGTCTTGCCAATCCTCTATTTTTTCTAATTTCTTCCTAATGTCCACCCAGGATTTTGCTATAAATTGAGTTTTAAGTACGGCTTGTCCCACAGGTGACATGGGATCAACCCCAGAATATAATTGAAAACATTTTCTTAATCTTTCAAGCCACTCGGTCGGACTTTCGTCCTTTCTTTCTTGTTCCGTGAAGGCTTTGTTAATATTTTGCCCTCGGGGAACTGATTCTCTTATCCCTTGAATAATCATAGTTCACAAATCAGACATATTACCCCTATGTATGGGGTTCTGATTGTCCCAATTAGGGTTCTGGGCTGGCTATTTTTGATCTGCTGCTGGTCCAGCTTGATGCTGTGCATCCCAGATTTTCATTCCTGCTCTCTTTATCATGTCCTGTTCTTCTGCAGTGAATAATATGCTTAAGATTGACTGCAGTTCCTCCCAGGTAAAAAGGCTAGGTCCCAGGAATTGGTCTAGCTTTTCACTCACCCCAATAGGGTCATCTAATAAATTCCCCACTTCCTTTTTAAACTCTCTTATATCCCCCGTATGCGGAGGAACTCTTACATATCCCGTTCCTGGACCCCCTTGTCCATTCATCCCTGGAACTAACATTTCTCTTAATGGATACAGTCTCTCTTTCTTTTGTTTAGTTTTATTTCGGGTACTCTGTCTAGGAGGGGGTGTCAGGTCAGGGTAGTGAAGGTCGGAATCTGAGTTCGATGTGTGTATTTTATTAGAGTTGGGGGGGGGGGGTGTGTCGGAGAGCGTCCAGGGGAGGGGAGGGATTTGGTAAAGAGGGATAGGAGGAGCCCGAGGGGCCGGCTGGAATCGCCAGAGCTGTTGGGACATCAGGGGAGGGGTTTGGTAAAGAGGGATAGGAGGAGCCCGAGGGGCCGGCTGGAATCGCAGGAGCCATCGGGACAGCAGGGGAGGGGTTTGGTAAAGAGGGATAGGGGGGAGGAGATATCGGTGTATTCCAAAAACAGTCATCTTTATCTGATCCAGATTTGTCAGTTTTCTTTTCTTTTAAGGGGAATAAACACTCCTGTTCAACTTGTGGTGGCCATAATGCCGCATATTCAAGTTCCTCACAGTTTGCTGGCAGGTTTTTGGTGTTGACCCATTCATTTAAACGTTTACACAACTGCTGCCCGTAATGAGGACACAAACTAACAGAGTGTTAGTTTATGCGGTGCTTTATTCCAGGGCCCGGGATTCCCGTGGACTCATGTCCCAAGACAGGTACCCAAAGACCCACATTTTGAACGCTTCTTATATACTATTTTCCAAGCAAGGTTACATGATTGGTTTTACATTTCACAGAAGACATAGTAGTAAAACATAAACTTACATATCGCCT
>NW_020956720.1:106984-124144 GCF_003031625.1 Empidonax traillii | reverse complement strand
ATTTGTCTTGTCCTCGGGGCTGCCTGACTTATTGTTTTCTTTTTGGTCAGCACAGCCTTAATGTCTAACCAGTCCCAACTTAGCTCTGACAAGCCCGGACTTGTTTCTGGCAGGGGCTTTTCCAAGCCCTGACCAGACTGTAACACAACCATTCTTCAGTTGATCCAAATTGTGGCCATGTCACGCTGGGGTCCCGAAGTGACTTCCCGCCCCATATTTTGAGATAGTAATATATCATTTTCTCTTTCGATCTCCCCAACCTCTTAGGGGAGCTTTCCCAATCCCTTAGCATTTGCCCAAGTGGGCTATCTATAGGAATTTCTGGTAACTTTTTGGGTTTTTTTCCCACCAGTGGGAGCAGAGATCTTGCTTTTTCTCTGACCCATCTTCTGAGGTGCCTTCTCACACTCACACAAGCGCATCCCTCCGTCTGTGACCTGGCCTCTCGCGAGGAACAGGAACTGCACAGAATTTTGTCCTATTTTTTCATCAATTCCCCTGTCACTTTGTTTGAGTTGCTAAAGATAGAAGTTGCTAAACATTGTTTAAAGTTGTTAAATTCTTAAATGCATCTGCATAAGTTAAACTGTTATAACTATTTTGTTCAAGTAACATGTTTAGAATCTTCAGGCATTCCTATTCTTTGTTAATTAACCCATACAGATATTCTCTGGATATTCTGTTATCCCAGAAAAGTGTATACAATGTCAGCAAAAATACAAAATTAGCTGTTTATAAATCCCAGTTGCTGCTCAAGAAACTGACTTATCACCTATTTTGACTGCTATGACTAATGCTGTTCAAGGAGCAGGGTTGCAGGTCGCCCCAGAAAAGATCCGGAGAACTCAGCCCTGAACCTACCTCAAATGAAAAATCACGCAGCAGGAGATCGTGCCACAGCCACTGACTCTTAAGGTAAAAGACACTCTGATATTACATGACTTGCAGCAAATATCAGGATCCATTAACTATCTCAGCCCCCCTTTGGAAATAACTACAGAGGAGCTGCACCCCCTCTTTGAACTGCTTAAGGGAGACCCGACTTTAACCTCCACTCGGTCTCTGACGACTGAAGCTAAGAAAGTCTTAAAAGTACGCTCTCAGGCTATTGGGAACAGGCAAGGCAGGCGATGACACCCTGACCTACATATGCGCCTTGTACTTGTCTCCAGCAAATTCCAACCTTTTGCCATACTGTTTCAGTGGGATCAGATGGAATGTGACCCCCTAAGGATTCTTGAATGGTTATTTCTGTCCCACACACCACCCAAAACTGCTTGAACCTTTAATGAAATTTTCTCTAAGCTCATCATTAAGGGCAGAGCACGTCTACAGGAGTTGGATGGACGAGACCCCGAAATCATCTATGTTCCAGTGATGAAAGACAACTTGAACTATCTGCTTGCAGAGGATGCCAAGTTCCAGACTGCATTGGCAGATTACAGTGGTGACATTTCTGTTCATTTCCCCAAACACAGACTCTGGGCAGAACTGGAAAACCTACCTCTGATGACTACATGCTGCTGCTGACCACAACCTATGGAAGGCATTACTGTCTTCACTGATGCATCTGGACGGTCACGAAAGGCTGTGGTAACATGGGTAAACCCTACCACTGGACGGTGGGACAAAGAGGTACAGACCATAGACCAAGGTTCTGTACAAGTCCTAGAACTTGCTGCAATCCGTATAGCCTTTGAACTGTTTTCTGATCAACCACTTAATGTTATTACTGATTTGTGTTATGCTGCGGGGTTGGTTTCGCATCTCAAAGCCTCTTTCCTTTGAGATATCACTAATCCTTGTCTGTTTGCAGAAATATGTACTAAATGGTTCCTTGTCAACCACAGAAAACTTGATTTTTACATAATGCATGTCCGCTCCCACACAGATTTGCCAGGACCCATAGCGGAAGGTAATCAAAAGGCAGATGCTGCCGCTATGACCGTCACAGTGCCCAAAGTTCTCGAGCAAGCTAAAATATCTCACCTGTTCTTTAATCAAAATTCACGTTCCCTAAAAAAACAGTTCCAACTCACAATGAATCAAGCTCGAGATACCATTATGTCATGTCCTGACTGTCAGCAAATTGCCCCCATGCCATCTAAAGAAGAGATTAATCCCCAAGATATAACAGCCAATGAAATCTGGCAAACGGATGTAACACACATAGCTGAATTTGGTCAACTAAAATATGTCCATGTCACAAAAGACACACATCCTAAGTATATTAATGCTACTGCACATACAGGGGAGAAGGTAAGGGATGTTATCAGACACTGGCTTAGTTGCTTTGCAACTTTGGGAACTCCTAAAACCATAAAAACAGACAAATGGTCCCACATACTGCTCTTTAAAAGTCAAAACATTTCTAACAAATTGGGGTATTCTTCATTCTACATGCATACCACACTCACCCACAGGACAAGCGATCGTGGAGAGACCACACCATAGGAGATGCTGCAAAAACAAAAAAAGGGGGAATCCATCCATAGTCCACAGGAATGCCGGTGGAAAGCGATATATGTTTTAAATTTCTTAAATCGTGATGACACAGACTGTACTAGGTATGAACACCAACATAAAACTCAGGTACACTCCCCTCAGAAACCACTGGTCATGATAAAAGACATAGTAACAGGACAGTGGTCAGGACCTGTGGACCTCGTGACATGGAGGAGAGGGTATGCTTGTGTATCTACAGGTACTAAATTGAGGCGGATTCCTTCCAGGTGTGTAAAGCCATACCTCAGGCCTCTTTCACATCAGGAGCAAGCACCAGAAGTGACAAATGAAGAAATTGAAGACAGAGAAATACATAACTAATGACTAACACCAAACCTAACCCGTGTGATTGAAATATAGAGGCAAAATGAAGACTACAGGTATGTATGAGTGAGGAGAGATTGAGGTGGCCGCCTAAGAATGAGTGAGAGAGAGATTGTGTGGACGTATGAATGTATGTGAGCCAAAAATCACCTTATGCCATATGCCTGGAACAAGTACACTCACACTACAAACACTACCTCTGCCACATCACCCTAATAGGGGACAGCTGAGAACACAACATTCCTCCTCTAAACCTTTTTTCTTGAAGTAAAAGTGAGTTTTCTCCAGTTATATATAGACTCTTGGATTAATAAAGTTTTTGTTCTGCCCAGTTGCACTCAATCCTTAGGTGAATAAAGTTATTGTTTAATAAAGTTTTTGTTTTTACCCAGTTGCACTAAAACCCTTAGGAAAATAAAATTTAAGATTCTTACCAAGTTACCCCCAAGACCCCTAAAAGAAAGTCTTAAGTAAATACTTGCTGCAATTTGCAAGTCCATAAAGATAATACAGTTAATAAAGTTACTATGTGAAATGAGAAATGTTATGTTAAAAAATGGTTAACTAAAGAGTTTCAAAATTGCACTGTTCTGTATCCTGTGGTAATAAAAAGGGAAGGAGATGTAGCGTTTCGGGTTTCAGGAGGAGTGCCAGCAGAGCATTCTGGGAAACGAAGTCTCCGGGACTCCGGTGCACATGTGAAGTGTCTTAGCAGGATTGGTTGAGAGGGTTACCTGTTGTGACTTGTTACAATTCAAAGCTGCTACTTAAGCCTTTGTTCTCTCTCAATGTAATGGCCAGTCTTCGCGAACGAAGAACCGGGGAAGGTCTTTACACCTTCCAGCCTGTGCATTGGATTTTTTTTTAGGTGAGACACAGTGTGCGCGGAACTGAGCCCACCCTTTAATCCTAAGGTTCATCTGCCGGGGCCAAGCGAGCTTGGACGGTGACAGGGAGGTCCTCAGGACGTAGATGGATTGCCTTACAGGGCTAACGAGCTCCATCTGCCCGGGGAGGGGCCCTGACCGGGAATCGAACTTGGGTCTCTGCAGTGACAGTGCAGCGCCTTTACCCTCTAGACCACCAGGGGCTCCCTCTCTCTCAATAAAACCTTCTGTTACACACCACATTGGTGTCCCCTAGTCCATGCGGACTTCTTATTTATTATATTAATAATACTCCTACAAGTGTCAGATAAAGTGGGAATGGAAACATTAACAAATTATATTGTACATTTGCAGAAGCAACTTAGAAATGTTGAAAAGCTAGTCCTTGGGACACAAGCTCACGGGATCAATGGACGAATTCATAATATTGTACCTGGGGATTATGTGTAAGTAAGATCTTTTACAGGCGAACCCCTGGAACCAAGGTGGAGAGGTCCATATCAAGTGATGCTGACTACTCACACTGCAATCAGAGTTAAAGAGCAACCTCCTTGAATCCATTACACCAGAGTCAAGACGGCCCCAAGACTTGAGTGGATGGCGCAGCCAGCAGGGAATTTAAAAATAAAATTAAGGCATAGACCAGCAGATGGGGACTAAAGACATTCGGAAACTTCTGACTCTAGTGCTATATACAATAATAGAGACAAGGACCTGGACTGAAAACACATATGTACGAAATTTAGAAACTTTAGTGAAAACCACAAATGTTACAGATTGCTGGATATATACTGCCTTGTTCAGAGGAGAAATGAAGCTACCATTGTATGAAATAGCCACTGGAACAAGGACAATGGTACTTGGCTTGCATCCAGGGCAGTAAAAGGAAACCCCAATAATGGATTTTGTGAAAAGGACACTGAAACTAACCACCCCTTGGGACCAAGGTTTGATCTGCAGATACTACAAGAAGAGAGTTTTGCAGTATTAGTGAGCAGTAATAGCTGCCGCTGGGAAACTGACTATTACAACTCAGGCTGTCTTTTTTATGAACTTTGTCAATATGGATAGAACAAAGATTGGATCAATAAAACAACTGTACCAGTAGGAGAATAGAATTTTACTAATATTAATGTCACATATATCAACTTCTGTAACAAAACTCAACTTGTAGCATACCCTAGGAGAGGGCACAAGGCAGGAGAATTCCTTGGTGCAAACTTGACAGCCACAGATGGCCCTTGTAAGCTACCCTTACAAGGGTAGTTGTTTTCTACTATACCCATCTGGGGAGATGGGTATAGTAGAAAACAACTTCCCTTAGGATGGAAAGGGATGTGCACAGTAGGCTATTTGACTAGCCAGGATGAGTTCTATAACCAAGCCAGGATCCCCTCAGGAACTTTGAGAACTCTCTGGAGAAAAATTAAGGGTGTAGAAAACCCACTAGTGAAAAGGAGAACAGAATTTCACAGCTTTGTAAGATGGTTAATACCATCCATTAGAGTGAGCGAATTAGAGAAAACTATAGTGAACATTTCAGCTACTATAGAAAGCATTGAGAACTCTACCTTGGATGCCTTGCGAGCCTTGCAGCAAGAAGTCAAGTCCCTAGCCAGTGTAGTGACTCAAAATAGAATGGTCTTAGATTTATTGACCTGGAAAGAAGGGGGGTTGTGTGCGATGATTAACCAGAGCTGTTGTTTATATGTGGCACAAGACAGATGGATAGAAAAGGATCTGCAAGCAATTATGGACAAAGCTAAACTTTTACACGAGGTAGCCTTAGATGATACACAGTGGGGTTTTTCTGATTTTTGGAGAAAATTTACTTCCTGGTTACCTGACCTTGGTTGGCTGAAACAACTATTTGTTGTGATCCTTACTGTAATAATCTTAAGAATTTTTGTCTGTGTTTTCCTTAAATGCCTTCATAGGCAAAACAGACTCAAAGTGGGGATAGTACTTAAATTTATTACTAACAGGATAAGAGTCAAAGAGTGAGAAATAAAACAGTCTTAAAAGCACATTCCCCTCACCCCTCCTTCCATGTTCCTCTTCTCCTCCCAGCAGTGAAGGGGGATGGGAAATGGGGGTTACGGTCAGTTGTTGTTTCTGCCGCTGCTCAGGGAGAGGAGTCCTCCCCCTGCTCCTGTGGAGTCCCTCCCATGGGAGACAGTCCTTGATGGACCTCTCCAGTGTGAGTCCATCCCTCGGACAGCAGTTCTTCCCTAACTGCTGTCCCATGGGTCACTTCTCCATGGGGTGCAGTCCTTCACGAATGAGCTGTACTGACATGGGTCCCCCACAAGGGCCACAAGTCCTACCCGGGAAAAACCTGTTCCAGCGTGAGTTTCCCTCTCCACGGGCTGCAGGTCCCTGGCAGGACTCTGCTCCATCTTGGGCCTCCCATGGGGTCACAGCCTCCTTTGGCTATCTACCTGCTCCAGCATGGACTTCTCCATGGGCTGCAGGTGGGTCTCTGCACCCTGATGGTCCTCCATGGGCTGCAGGAGGACAGCCTGCTCCACCATGGTCTTCACCATGGGCTGCAGGGACCTCAACTCTGGCACCTGGAGTACCTCCTCCCCCTCCTTCTGGTGTCTACATTGTTGTTCCCATGTTCTTACTCTACCCTTCCCTAACTGGAATTTACATCTGGGCAACAACTTTCTTTTCTTAAATATGTTATCACAGAGGCATTACTATTACTCCTAATTGGCTCAGCCTTGACGAGCATCAGGAAGCTTGTCCTGGAGCCGGCTGGCACTGGCTCCACAGGACAGGGGAAGCTTCTAGCAGCTTCTAACAGAAACCACCCCTGTAACCCCCCCCGCTACCAAAACCCAGCCACAGAAAACCCACTACATAGGTGGACACCAATGGCATAACAAAATTACTGCACTTTTAAAACATTTGTGAGCCCTGATAGATAACCAGCTGACATGTGAACTTACTTTTTCAAAATAGCCTGCAAGATTGGATTTGTAAATTTTATCTTTCCACAGCTGGTGGTGCGAACTGTTACTGGAGTTTGTGTTGAGTCATGAAGACTGAAGTTCAAGGATGATGAAAAATTAGAAATACTCAGTCCTGAGTAATTGTCATGAAAGAACTCAATGAATTCTAGCAAATTGATTAGAGAGGACTGAAAGTCAGACAGGATTAAATGGCTGAACATTGAAGAAAGAGAAATTCCGATAATTGAGGAGCATTTTTTAAAAAAATTGAGTGTAGTCAATCACAGAACTAGTTTTTAAGATTGATCTGGAGTCTTCATTGTGGCAACATTTTTAATCAACCTCAGATGTTTCAAGAACATATCTTCTCATCCAAATGACAAATTTGGGCACTCATTTAGTCTAGATTGTGCAGGAAATCAAGTTTGATCACAGTGATTATTTCCAGTTTTATAATTGATGTAATCCATTTTAAGATAAAAGCAGGGAGAGTATTATTGGAGTATATTGGAAAGTATATTGGAGTGCTGTAAAACTATTTCATGTGTATAAAATTTTTTAATGGATAAACTTTCCAATTAAGTGCATAAGGTTGATACTGAAACCATTTTTAATTTTTTGTTACATTGCACTAAATATTCTTCTAATAAAAGAGCCTTAAATGTTCACAAAAATTTTTGTTCTGTGCAGGTTTAAGATTGTGCAGTATTTTCTGCTCCTTAGAGGTAAATGAAAAGCACTTTGCTTCAGAAATTCTTGCTTACTTACTTACATTTAGTGTCTGTGAGCAATTAATCTAAAACTATAGTGAGCCATACATGTCACCCATTTTAGTTGCTTTCTACTGTGGGACATCAGTGGTCATGTGGTCATATTTTAACACCCAACAACTGGTGTTTAAAATAAAAAGTGTGGGTTTGGCATTTATCCAAATATATACTGCTTCATACTCAAATTTACCAACAAAACGAGCAAAGCAGAATGAAGATTTGGTAAGATGCTTCATATTAGAAAGGTCAATTTCATCTTGTAATTCTTCAATAACTGTGTGCTCTGTGGTTTGGGAATTTTTTTTCTGTCATCTTAAAAAGTTGATCACCTTGTTAACTGATTATAGGCTTGCACTGCTATGCAGATCTAAGAATGCATAGAACCATAAGTTCTTTCGATGTATGTCTTCTAACATGTATTTCACCTCTTTCTACCAGCACAATAGTTCCATTTCCAATTGTTAGCTTAGTATTGTTCTCTTTTATTTTCTAGATTGATCTGTCTATTGTGACAGGAAATAGCTACAAGGAAATGTTCAACAACCTCAATATTAATTTCTGAACTATTAGTTTATTTTTCATCATGGCCACTTGAAATTTATCAAGCTGAGAGATACAGATAGATAGATTTTCCAATTTCCTTTTGATCAACTCAATCAGAACAATATGTTTATTATGAGTGAATAAACTTCTTAATACCTTAGCCGTGGCTTGGTACCTGGGGTTACCTGCATGCATATCAATTCATACAGATGCAGTCTCACAAAAAATATTAAAAGCTTCTTCAAAAGCAATTATTGAGCAAGTAGACCTCTCTTTCTAGGGAGAAAAATATATGATGCATTCCAAAAGCCTTTCAGCCAAACAGTACAACTTTGTCCCGTAGAATTAAGGATGACAAACCAGATATATTTATATGAATAAAATAAAAATGATGATGATAATGATAATGATTAGACTAAAAGACCTTAATCCGAATCATTTACTACACAGTATAGATAGTTATAACTACTTGTATAGTGCACTATTTATTGAAGCAATATTGAAGCAACAACATTAGAGCTAGCAAAATAATTATTACATAGAGATTCATGTTAATCACCAACACCAATGACCGTGGGCAAATCTCTTTTGTTCAGCCTCGAGGAGTAACCTTGAGGGGTGTCTCCACTCAAGGGAGGAATCTCCATACACACTCCTAGAAGGGGTGTATTAGAAATCCCTGCCATTAAAATATGGGACTGGATATAAAGTGATTGAAGGTCAGTCATATGTTTCTAGGCTGGATGTGCCAGCTCAGCAGGCTTTAGCTCAGCAGCTCTTAATAACTTACCAGTACTATCACTTGTTGGTTCCTTTATCTGAAACTTTGCCACATCATCATCTGTGCCAGTTTCTGTCAAGAAATACTGTTCTTCACATTCTCAGAATATTTAACTTTAGGATGTTTGAGTCAGGCTGGTCTCAGCATTCTTCATCACCAAAAGCAGAGTAACCCCCTCTTCTCCATCCACCACTGATAACTTTTGCAAATAGGGTAAAGTTCAAACTGTTTTACCACACCCCCCCCCCCATTAGGCTAATCCTCCTGCTACAACAATTCAGGTCTGGTCTGCTGGAATAAGTCTCCTCAATTGTCTGCAAACAGTCATGCTCAGGCATACTGTCAGTCAATCTTGTGGACAGAAACATAGCAGGATTTACAACAGATGTTGTTTTCAGGGTAACATCATCCTGTTCCAACAACACAGCTTGGTACTTAAGCATTCTGCTAGGGGAGAGCCAGTGGCCCCCCTTTTGCTCAAGCACAGCTTGGACTGCATGGGGTACATACACAACAATGCACTGTCCCAGGGTGAGTTTCCGGGCCTCTTGGATCAAGATAACAGTTGCTGCCACAGCCCTCAAACACCCTGGCCATCCTTGGCTGACACTGTCTAGTTGTTTGGAGAAGTAGGTCACAGCCCTTCGCTGGTCTCCCAGGGTCTGTGACAGTACCCCCAGGGTAACATTTTGTTGCTCATATGTAAACAGTTCAAAGGGTTTGGTTAGGTCTGGTAGTCCCAATGCTGGAGCTGACATTAAGGACTGTTTCAGTTGTTTAAATGCAGCTCTGATCTCATCTGTCCATATTATAACTCCTTTCTTGGCTGTTTTCAGCGCTTCATATAGGGGTTTGACTAATAACCCATAGTCAGCTATCCACAGGCGACACCACCCCACCATTCCTAGAAAAGCCTGCATTTCTCGTACAGTGCGGGGCTCTGGGAGACGGCAGATGGCTTCTTTTCGATCTGTGCTGAGCCGTCGATATCCACAATAGATTTCAAGCCCTAGGTAAATGACTATTTCCTTTGCAATTTGTGCTTTCTCTTTTGAAACCCTATACCCACTTAGTCCCAAAAAGTTTAAAAGACTTACAGTGAGCTCGATGCATTGTTCCTGACTTTTAGCAGCAATTAGTATGTCATCTACGTACTGCAGGACAAGTCCTTCCGGCTGCTGCCTTCTCCAGTCCTCCAGTTCTTTTGCCAGTTGGTTTCCAAATATCGTCGGGCTGTTCTTATAGCCTTGTGGTAAGACAGTCCATGTAAGTTGAGTTCTTCTCCCTGTCTCAGGATTTTCCCATTCAAAAGCAAAAAGTTCTTGGCTGTCCTTGTGCACAGGAATGCAGAAAAAGGCATCTTTTAGATCAAGCACTGTAAACCACCCTAATTCCTCTGTTAATGTGGTTAACAAGGTATAGGGGTTTGCTACTACAGGGTATATATCCTCAGTTATTCTGTTGATTGCCCTCAGATCTTGGACCAATCGATAGTTCTTACCATCAGCTTTCTTCACTGGAAGGATGGGAGTGTTATATTTAGATTCACATTCTGCCAATAGGCCAAATTTAAGAAACTTTTCAATTATGGGTGCTAAACCTTGACGACTTTCTAGCTGCAAGGGGTATTGTTTTTGCCTTACCGGTGTTGCTCTTGGCTTGAGCGTGATGCTTATGGGTTCTGCTCGTTTGGACCTCCCAGGACAATCGCTAGCCCACACTAAAGGGATCACAGCATTTTCAACTTCTGCGGGGATCTCTCCGTGGTTTTCCTGTATGAAAAAGGTGGCTGCCTTGATATATTTAGTGTCAGGGATGATAACTTTTATTCCCCCCCCCTTACAGAATTTAATTTCAGCTTCCAGTTTTTCTAATAAATCTCTACCCAATAAAGGCATAGGAGAATTTGGCATATAGAGGAATTGATGAGTTACCCAGTGTTTCCCTAATTTAAATTTCAAGGGTTTGAAGAAAGGCCTGTTTTCACTTACCCCTGTGGCACCAACTACAGTTACAGTATCACGACTCAGCTTCTCTTCCAAGGTGTTTAACACGGAATATGCATCACCTGTATCAACTAAAAATTCCACATCTTCTCCCCCCAGCTTAGCTACAACCAGAGGTTCTGCTGGGGTAGAAACCTCCAGTTCCCTTCATGCATTCTGGCTTAAAGTCAGTTGGGAGGCTGGAGGAGGGGGTGGGAATTCATTTTTCCTCTTTAAATCCGGACAATCTCTTCTCCAATGTCCCTTCTTTTTACAAAAAGAACATACATCATTAGTCTTATCATGCTGGTAACTAGATCTATAATTTCCACGGTGGACATTGTGTTTGTGATGTTTCTGGTAGTCATTATTCTGCTCCTTTGCCCCGCCTTTTTGGTCTCTGTTTCGATAGACTGTCCAAACTATATTCATTAATTCACCAATACTCTTGTCCTCACCCGCTTTCTGTAGCTTTTTTCTTATATCGTCTGCAGATTGGCCTATAAATAAATAGACCAAGTGCCTTTTCCCTGACTCTGATTCTACATCTATATCTGTGTACTTTCGTACGGCCTCTGTTAGTCTGTTTAGAAAATCCGTAGGGGATTCATTTTTATCGTGTTTCACTGTAAACATTTTTGACCAATTTACTGCTTTTGGAATTCCATATTTAAGACCATAAATCACCCAATCCTGATAGCGTTTTAATGCTTCTCTTTTTTCTGGTAAATTGGGATCCCATTTGGGATCCTCTGAGGGAAACACATCTTGCAGTTGTCCTTGCATCTGCCCAGATGTTATGAGCCTCTCTATTTCATCCCGGGCAGCTTTCTTAACCATGTCTATCTCACTAGAATCTAATAATGTGTCTAGCATTATTTCCAAATCTTCCCAATCAGGATTTTGTGTCTTTATTGCTCTTTTCATAAACCTAGTTACCTTGTCTGGGCTTTCCCTATATGTTCCAACTGAAGTTTTTCACTGCTGTAACTCACCTAGAGAAAAAGAAGTTTTTATCAAAACTGGACCCTGGTTGCTCAGGGCTTGCCTTAAGGGGGCTTCTACTGTAGGCTTTTCCTTTTGTGATCTTGTCCTACTAGCCACCGGATTGGGGTCTGACAGAGCTTCTTGTACTCTCCTTCCCCCTGTCTTTGGTCTTACTATAAGTGGTTTCTCTTCCCCCCTCCCCAATCTATCGTTTGATTCATCCTCAGAAGCTTCTGTGCCTGTGTCAGAAAAATCACTATCCCGAGTCTTAACGTTTGTGCTCGAGGGGTCAAAAGGGGGAAGACCCCATCTTTGTCTCCTGTCAATAGGAGGAACTGAACTGCTCCTCCTCAATCTGCTCCTCCCCCGTTGCTGTAATTCTAAACCCTGGTCCCTTTCCTCCGTAGGATAGGGAGGTACCGAAGGGATGGGGGCGGGTTCGTTCCCGCCCCTCACGACAGAGCTGGAAGGTCCTGTGTCAGCCGGGGCGTGGACTCTGGCTGTAGACACCGCCCCCGCTCCTCCTCCCGCAGTGCTGAGATTCGAACCTCCCACCCCCGTTGCTGTGGTAACCGCAGCTGCGCCTGGCACTCTTGGAATGACCCAGGAGGGAGCCAGTGCAGCCCCCCCGTGACCGTGAGGGCACGTGACTCCGGTTAGAACCAGTCCCACTCCCATAGCAACTGAGCCTGCGCTGCCTGTGGCAGCCCCGGCGGGGGCCGCCGCCCCCCCCCCACTATCGGCAGAGCCCGCGGCTCCAGCCAGGACCGGTGCTGCCGGTCCGGCCGGTGCCAGAGCCCCCGTTGCAGTCGGGGTAAGGGGCCACCCCCGCCCCTGCCGCTCCCGCGCTAGTCGGAAGAGGCGGAGAGGGTCCCGGGGCACTAACAGCAGTTCCCAGGACCCCCGCTCCGCCCGGAGCAGTCCCAGCTTGTTCTGCCGTTGCCCCTGGGGCCCCCGAAGCAACTTGACCCGGCACCGCAGGTCCAGCTGGCCCCGCCAAGCTGGCAGGACCCTCCCCGGGGGCTACCCCCGCTCCTGATGGACCTACGCCCGCTGCGCCTGCAGCCTGCGCCAAAGGGGGGGGGAGCTTCCTATTCTCATATTTGGGGGAATTAAAAGGTCCAGATCATCATCTCCCGGGCTTTCAAGATAAGTTTCCTCCTCAGGATCATGCTTAGCACGATTTTTCTTTTTCTTTTTCTCCTCTAATGCCATTTCTGTGAGTTCTGCTTCTATTTTAACTTTGTCCTTTTTATATTTCTTTCTCAATTTCGGACGGGTTAAGAAAAGGTAGAATAATTCTGCATAATGCAACTCAGACCACATCTCTTCCTTACGAAGGATTGTCATAAGATGAAACACTGTATTTACCTCAAAAGAGCCAAATTTCGGCCAGGCTATTCCTCTAATTTTCCCGGTATAGGGCCAGACATCCATAGAAAGTCTAACTACGGTGTCTCAGGGCCAGTTAAATCACTTGGCTGGTCAACACTAGGGGATCTGCCAACTGCCCCGGTCCTGCCCAAACAGAACTCCTACACATTGTGGGAGGGGATAAAGTCCCCTGGTACTACACATGGGGAAGTGGCTGGGTAAGTCAGTGTAGGTTTCTCCTCCCATGATAAAAGGCAAACCCATCCATGGGATTGTCTTTGCTCAGGGACCAGGGTGTACCTGGTGGGGAAGGCAGGAAGATGGAGAGACCTGGTGTGTGCCTCAAGGAGATTTAACCTTGGGGGAAAGATGATCTGTGTTCTGAGTTGTATGTTGCAGGAAGTAAAGTCCCAGGACAATGAAGAGCAAATTCTGCAAGGAGCAAGGACAGTGTGATAATGGCCCGAGGCAGGCTGGTGTCAGTGCCCAACAATCGATTGCTTCTCCTGCCCTGAGTACCCATCCCAATGGAATGGAGCCCAAGATCTGAAGGTGTCACGGTTTGGGACACAGGATCATTCCAGACCAGCGGGGTTCACACAACTGAGTTGTAATTCTTCTTTCTGTGCCTGGTAGAATTGTAGTTTGTCTCACTCTGAGGGACCGGCCACGCTCATAAAACAGCACAGGAGACAAAGTGCACAGAAAAGCAGCTGTGACTGATCACAGTCGCAGCTGGACACAGCAGGAGCTGCTCTCAGCTTAGGCTGATCGCAGTGGGAGCTGATCTAACCTTTATTTTACAAAATGGGGGGTTTTATAGAGCAGACAAGGAAGGTTCTGGAAAAAGGGAGAAGTTATGCAAAACTTGGATAGGATATTGGTCCATTACTAGGGATTGACAGAGACAAAGGGGGGGATACATGAATCTTCAGATAACTTTTAAGTACCTAATTGGAAAGGGCAGATGCCTTCCCTGGACACTGTCCAATCAGGGACTGTCTGCTTTCTCCTATGGGAGAAAACTTACAGTCTAACAGACTCAATCTATCTGTCTGAGGCTGTCTGGCCTATGTTGCCAGATGTTGTTTCCTTCCACCTTTTAAAATCCTCTTCTTCTTCCATGTCATCTCCTACATGAAGGAGTGGAGGAAGGACAAAAAACCAAAATCTGTGCAAGCACAAGAGATAGTCAGATATGGGATGTGAGCATGACGTAAATGGTATGGAATAAGGAGTGGAGATTGTATTGTGTCTGCCTGAGCTGGAGTTCATTTCCCCATAGTAGCCCTCACAGTGCTGTGCTTTGCATTGGTAGCTAGAATGGTGTTGATAACACACTGGTGTCTTGGCTACTGCTGAGCACAGCATCAGTACTGTAAAATTCCTTCCTCAGTCGAGGGCAAGATCCTGGGAGGGGACACAAGTAGACCAGCTGACTCAAACTGACCAAAGGGATATTCCATACCATATGACGTCAGCTCAGATATACAAGCTAAGTCATGGAGCAGGAAGGCAGGCATCCACCGTCTCCAATGGCTGACTGATGAGGAACCGTTACATGTGCTGAAGCTCTGCTTCTCAGAAGGGAAGTGATAGAGCAGATGGGTGGGCACCTTGCATCCAGCCAAGGTCAACCCACTACAAGGGTGGATAATTCTGGAATTGGATGGGCAATACCATAAATTGTGGAACTCCTGGACATGGGGGGTGTGTGCATCTGTACTCCCTGTGGTTGAAGGCCTTCAATTAAAAAAACTGCTCTTTATCTTATCTCTACTAATAATTGCCTGGTGAGTATTTTTGGCTCCCGAGAGATCTTAAGGCTTTAGCTGGTGCCTGAAAGGTGGAAATCTGGGAACTGTGACTCCTCCGGATCGGGAAACTTCACCCTGTGGGAAATTCTTCTTCTGCTGGCATATTTTGGAGAATTCCCTGCACACCGAACCTGAGAAGCCCAGCTCCTGGGAACCACACAGAGGTAAGCTAAAGAGCAGCTCTTTTTGGTTAATTTTGCTAGCAATGGTAAAGGGGTTTTTTTCCCCAAAATTGGGAGTACTTGGTTAGGACTGGGGTGTGACTTTCTTTGGGATCCCTGGGTGTTGTGAAAGTTGGTTGTTTTTCCCAGTCCGTGGGCGAAAACATGACCCTGAAGCGGCTATGCTGGCCAGCATGTGGGTCTGTTTCACAGTTTCTCTCTACTTGGCATTTTGCCTGTGTGGGTGCAGTTTGACTGGCCCATCCTCGGTAAAGGGGGGCTGGTGGAGGCTCCTCTGCAACTTCTGTAAGGCAAGGGAGGTGCAGTGGTGCAGTGTCTCTAGGGGGATGGTGGTTTTGGATTGGCTTGGTATGGCTGAAAGAGAAAGAGGACATTCTCTAAGACCTCTCCTTTAAAGACTGCCCTTGCTTCAAGTTGGTGATGGCATAAGGTATTGTGTCTCGGTCTAGTAACCGAAAGGACTGGGGATTCAAAACTCTGTTCTGGTAAATTTTTCTCTGTCGTTTTTTTTCCCTGCCTAATAGTTATAATGGGCTGTGTTGAATCGATAGAAGAAATCCCAACGGGACCTCTTCCATTTTTATTATGGCATTGGTATCATCATCAATAATGGAAAAAGGAGTATAAGTCGCCAGAGAAGGCTCTGATGAAGGTCGAGCTCTCGATCATGCAGGGAAATAAAAGGAGGCATAGTGAAAGGTGTTCCCTCACTAGTCAGACCTATGTCAAAAGCTCAAGCGATGAGAATAGGGATCTGCTAGTCTCTCTGAATACGCGAGGGGGGACACCAAGCACTGCCATGGCTGCGGGACGGACAGGACCAGCGGCCACTGACCGTCCCGCGCCGGATCTTTCTACTGCCGACTCCACTGTCCCTGACCTCTCCGCAGCTGCAGGCGAGATGCCTGCATCGAACGGAGATGGAGCGACAGCTATTAGAAGCGGCGCTGCAAGTAAAGCCGCTGCTGCTGCCGCTTCTGGGGCAGTGGGCGGGGAAGATGCTGCCACCGCCTCTGACAGCTCTGACGCCGCTTCTACTGCGAAAAGAGGTGTAGCTGAGGCAAGCGACGAAAAGGTTGCTATTCCAGTTACTGGGGGCAGCTCCCCCGCTCCCCCCCACCGCTATCTCGGTTGCTGAGGAACGAAAGAGGTTCTCCGCCATTACAGGCAGGGGAGGCCCAGCCCTTAGGGTCTCTGCGGCTTCCGCTTCCACAGTTCTGAAGGGGAATGCAGTCTTTCCAACAACTCTCCTCCCGGCACCCACTGTTTTCACCATGCCAGGAGCTGCTGCAGGCACATTTGCATTTGCCACCTGGTGGGGTGGCTTTAGAGCCCCTGGTGCCAAAGGGAAGCCCGGCTCCGGACCTCTGGACCCGGCGGAGTGGAGCCACCGACGGGGTTGGGCGACACACAGATTGGCCCAGTACCTCCCTCACCCCTGCTCCTAGGCCAGCCGCCCCACCCATGTTGTCATTGCCCTGCCTACTCAGATTTCTGGCTCGCAATAGTTGCCATAGCAACAGAGTGCAGACTGTTACAAGGATTGTTAAAATGATGTTTAAACTGTTTTTCTTGTGTATTGCCTGATATCACTGGTAACTATGAATTGGGTCTAGAACCAAAATTTTCATTTGACTTTAGTAAAATGTATCCAATATTCTTCACGAAAGTGAGTGCTGGATTTGCACTATGGATTTGACTGAAATTTGGCAACAAGCTAAATTCTACATTGTGCAGTTCCTGAAGATGTCTCATTAGGTTTACAGAGGTATCTTCTATAAACTTACTTCATGGTTACCAAATCTGGACCTGGATAAAGCAGCTATTCATGTTAGTTGCATGTATATACATTGCTAGTGTGAGAAATAAATGAAACGGTTTTATTACAAGCAGGGTTTCCATGATTGCCTCATGATGAGGAGTTTGTGATCAGGGGTGTTCTACAGTTGCCTATGGCTGCAGTTCTGTTGCAGCCATGACCTGTTAATAGTTGTGATTATGTTACTGTTGTTTGCTATTGCTGTGTGAAGGCGAACCGGGAAGCC
>NW_020956720.1:102696-104432 GCF_003031625.1 Empidonax traillii | reverse complement strand
TTAGTGGTTTGTTTCTTGTGAATCTTCAAATTAGTGTTTGATCATTGTTTATTTACAGAGAGTTTGTACAAAACAGGCTCGAGTTTGAGAGAAAAGTTAAACCTTTTGAGAGCAAGGTTGGAGAGGTTTGTGTGCCATTTGCGCTTGGAAGCTTGGTAGTAGAACTTGTTCGGGTTTGATGTGTTGCATACAGCACATGTGGAGGTTTGCTGGCCTCATGGGAGGGGAGCAGTTTGTGATAAAAAGCGTGTAAGTAAGGTGCCAATGCATCGCACTACTCAGTGGAGTTTGGGGTTTTTTTCCATTCTCAGTTTAATCTCGGATCACTCAGTTTACTTACATAGTCATTAAAATCTTTGGGTTAGGAACTGCCATTCGAGATATGCTGTTTAGGTTTGTGTGAGAGATGGTGAGAAAATGTGGAAAGGGGGCAGGAGTTGATTTGCTTGCAAGTTACTTATTGGTGGCAGTTGAGATTTTAGAAAAAGTTAGTTATTATTGTTGCCACATTGGCAGGGGAGAGTTATTTTGTGATTGATTGCTGCTTAGCTTTCTAAACTTCTTTATGCCTGCAAAGTTTGATTTAATGCAAAAACCTCTCGCTGTGTGCCTGGTACAGAGGGGAGTGATGAAGAGAGGTTGCTAACCGAAGTAGCCCTGGGCTAATTTTACTTCTCAAGTTGTGTCCTTCCGTGTGAGGGAGGCAGGGAAAGCAGAGGTTTGGAGGGATTCTGTCGGGGTTTTGGGCTTGGCAGAGTGGTTTGAAGTGTGGGAAGCCTTGGCCATGCATGGAAGGTCGAGTCTTTTTGGTGTCGTTCTAGTAGTGGTTTGGGATATTGAGTTGATCTGCATTAGCGGTGATTGCAGATCGGGTTTCCCGCGGCCAGAATCTGCCGTGGTTGCGTGCGGGGGAGGACCGTGATTGAGGGGTGGCTTCTGGTGCCGCAAAGGCTGCAGGAATCGCAGTATACCCATGTAAAAGAAGAACAGGACCGAAAGGGAGGCGGGGGCAGGAGTGCCAGAGAGAGTCGTTAGGCTGGAACAATGCCGATCTGGACAGTCACCGTGGCGGCTGCTCAGACGGCAGGAGGACCCCGAACAGGGCCCGGGGAAGAAACACCTTGTATTGTCCTGTACCTTGCAGACAAATCTTTAAAATTTGCTGAATGAATTTTTGTATCAAACGTTTTCCTGTTGCAGCAAAGAGTTTTGGTAAAAAGGGCAGAGGAGGAAAGAAAAAGTTGCTTTTGAGACTAAAGTTTTACCTTTGTAAGGAGAGAGATGAAGTCTAAGAGATAATACAAAGAGAATCATCAGTTGCCTAGTAACCAAGTAGAGGCCATAATCACTCCAGCCAGAAAAATTTTCAAAGTTTAACAGCTGGGTAGAGAAGACGCCCTTGTCTTCTGTCCCTGTCCTACGGGGAGAGAAAGCAGAAACTTTTCTCCTACTTTACAAAATCTGTAACCGTACAACTTTTTCGTTGGGTTTGTGGGAAGCATTGCCTAAGTCAAAAAGACATTCAAGTAACTGTGTTATAAGTTAGTTTAAGAATTTAGACAACTCAGTTCCAATTAAAAATTGATAAATTTATTAAGCAAGCGATAATAAAGCAAACAGCGCTGGGTGGCCTGGGGGGCCAGCGCCCCGCCAGAGACACACACACCCTGCTTGAAAACCGGGCCTTTGTACTTTCTCGATATCAGTTGTTGAATATTCATTCATTGTCCGTTTGT
>NW_020956720.1:100623-101999 GCF_003031625.1 Empidonax traillii | reverse complement strand
ATCCTCACGCTGTAAGTCCTGGAGGGCCTCTCTGTATCCACATGGCACAGAGAAATATATTTTCATTTATAATTTGTTCCCTGTTCCCGGCCGCAAAAGATTCCCTGGTGTTAGGTCCAGACAGGACCTTTCACCTTACAGACTCCACGGTACGCCTAGAAGTTAGTAAATATACAGAAATAGTTTTTTTGTTAGTATCCCCCTTTTATTTTAATTTGCTTGGAATAAAAAACCGGTGCCTTTACTTATCACAATCCCCCATTTTTTTTTTTTTTTTTTTTTTTTTTTTTTTTTTTTTTTTTTTTTTTTTTTTATGGTTTTATTACAAGGTTCTTTATGTTAAATTTGTATGATGTTTTGGGCTTCTTGAGGAGTAGTTTCCGTGTTTTTCTTCATGTCTTTAGTTTGTTCGGGAGGCAGATGCAGGATAATGGTATTTTGGGCTCTCGTACTTCTTGTTGTGACGCTTTTTGAATTCACAGATATTGTAGTCAGTTGCATATCTAGAAATTAATCTTATAAAACATGGAATTAATAAGGTAAAAACAATAATTTAAAGACAGTATATAACAAGAAAGAAAACCTTAATTTGTTTTTATCAGGAGGTTATTATTTTCTATTAGAGGCAGTTACCATAGTTGTGTCATAGCATGTGTTCTGATAGCACTTTTGGCAGTGGTCATTGGCAATGACCACTAGCAGGAATGTAGTTAAGGCAAACAGAGGTCCAGTATAGCATATACCTCCACTTTCCATGCCTATCGGATTGCCGCCGACAGCAGGAGAGAGACATCTTCTTGTGGCAAGTATAGTGGCTAATCTGGTCTTGCCCTCTGGTGCCATTGCTTATCAGTATTGGTGTTTATTAGTGCTTTTTTTGGCATTGCCCCTTGGCAATGTCTTTTGTTCTTGTGCTCTGGTTATTTAGGCATCGATTGCCTCTTTTGTTTAGTTATTTATGTTCCTTCAGTTATTTAGGCTATAAGAAATGGAGTTATTAAAAATACGAAGGACTACTTTTTTATGGTGGTTAAAACGTGGTATTACTTTTATAACAATTTTCTTTCATTGGGGACCAGAGATTTTTATCCGTTACCACTTTTCAGGAGTACTGCATATTCATTTGGTGCTGTTCTGTTGTTTCAGTGTACCAGCTGGGCTTTTGGCTGGTACTTAGCATGTGCACGCAGTGATGGATTCTGTGGCATTGCTTCCTTCACGCACGCGCTATTGGACTTAAAAGTTAATGAAATCACAGAATTATAGAATCATAGAATTAATTAGGTTGGAAGAGATTTTTAAGATTATTAAGTTCAACTTTTGATCCAATCTCACTGTGAGTAGTAGATCATGGTACTTAAGTGGCATATTTAGTT
>NW_020956720.1:95005-96068 GCF_003031625.1 Empidonax traillii | reverse complement strand
ACAGTATATTCAAACCAAAACAAATCAGACCATCACACACAACTAATTCAACTAAACATACTCAAAGACAAGACTGATATCTCCACATAACAAACAACTCTCTAAAGCAGAAACAGAGCACTCACATAAATAAGAAAAGTCCTTTGTCTCTTATCCTGTCCTGAGGGATGACATTATGACCTTAGGAAAGCAACATTTTTTTTTAACATAAGAGAATTTTAGTTACCAAATTATTGTCACCTATAATGCCAGAATCATGGAACAAAAAGACTTATGTCTCACAGCAAGATTAATAACTGTAGATACGCTACCTCTTTATACAAAGCATTGTGAACCAAATATTACTGTTAAATAAATATATTAACTTTAACCAACTTTTAATACACCAACTAGGCCTTTGAGATCACTAGTAGAGGGCAAGACCAGATTGGCCTCTGTACCTGCCACGAAGATCTTTACCCTGCTGCTGGCTGCAAACCAATAGGCATGGGAAGTGGAGGCACATGCCATACTGGACCTCTACTTACTATGATAATGTTACAGCTAATTAGTACTGTTAAAAACAACTGTCCAAAATGTTATCACAATGTTTATTATAAATAATGTATAAATATGTGCCTTAAGGCACACAAATACATGAACAAAACATACAATAATAAAAATGAACAAGAACCAGACTAAAATCAAACTGTCCAGGAAGTGCAAAGTGTGTAATAAATTTTACACTTCAGACTAATTCATTTTAAACCAATAACAAATACAGTGGAAAATAACCCATATACCAATGCAAAAATTAGAAATCAATATTAGATAAGAAGTAGTAAGCTAATTCATTAAAACCAAAACAAAACACAAAACCACAAAACCAACCACATAGTAAGACCAGCTAAGTTTTCTTCTTTTGTACAACTTTGTTACACTGTTATTTCTATCTTGTTTAATTTCATGTTTGTTGAATTCAAAGAATGCACCTGACCACCATACCGATGAATCGAAAAACCCACAGAAGATCATGGTCCTAGACCCCAACTCCAAGCAAGTGAAAAATAAAACCAGAGTATTG
>NW_020956720.1:41992-94240 GCF_003031625.1 Empidonax traillii | reverse complement strand
GATAGGATGGTTAAAACAACCAATGGACTGGAAAAGAGAAGTGTGAGCCTGCCCTGAGAGAACCAATCGGGCTCAAGAAAAGGCTATATTGCTTTTTAAGGAAGAAAGAAAGCAGAGCAGAGCTGAGCATGGGAGGGACAAGGGAACAGTTATGCAAATTGAGAGACCTTAAAAGAACTGCCCCCCCCCATCTCGGTGTGTTCTCAGGCCCTGGCACAAGGCAAACCTGACCGCACCCAGCGCGCGCTGAAAATAAAAGTTCTTTGTTTCACTTTATTTGGCCGTCTTCGAAATTTTAATTTGAGATATTTCTCACAGCTAGTATCTGCATAATAGCTTATTGTATGATTAGTGTTGTAGGTGTTGGTCTTCTTTCTGGTGGTAGAGTTCTTGTCACACCTCTAAAAGGGGGGACTGATGCCTCAGAATTTTTTTTTATTTTTAGCTTTTTGTAGATTTTAGAAGTAGCTGTAGTCTCTCACACTTTCGAACAGTAGTTAGCACACACTAAACCCTTTCTCCCCATTTCATATTGAACTTTCTAAATTCTTTAGTTTGTTTAGACCTCTCAAGGCAGACCTTCATTCTGTATAAGAACATTTGCACCCCGAGCCTCTACAACAAGAAACCACAATAGACAAAGCAACCTTCAAGCCCTTAACCTTGGAGGAACTCCAAAAGACTATACGAGCTGTGAAGAAGAGGAAGATGAGGAAGGACGGGGGTCTTAGGGCCCCCTGACTCAATTCTGAAGAGGGGCGTGTGGGGGGCACAACTGGGGAGGATCTGGGGGGTGGATAATTATGGAATTGGATGGACAATACCATAAATTATGGAACCCCTGGACACGTGAGGCGTGCGCATCTGTACTCCCTGTGGTTGAAGGCCTTCAATTAAAGAAACTGCTCTATATCTTATCTCTACTAATAATTGCCTGGTGAGTATTTTTGGCTCCCGAGTGATCTTAAAGCATCAGAGGCGAGACACCTAGGATCTCTGTCCTGAGATTCAGATATTGACCAGGGGTTCGTAAAGAAGTGAGAACCTCTCAGCCTCTGGAAACGCCTCCTAGTGAGTGTGAGGGAGACATATGTCTCTGAAGGAGATTTGCAGATGCAGCGAGGCTGCTGGGAGACCATGGAACAGGGGATCCAATGATTCAGAGAGCTAACTGTGCTTTTCTCCAACAATGGGCCAGACTCCAGAAGTCCTGACAATATCAGGTGTATGTCCCCTATGTGTATAAAACTAGCACTAAGCAGATCAGATATGTATGCACATTTCCTAGTCTCACTTCGAGGGTTTGATGGAGAGGAAACAGTGGGCTCCATGTCAAAGATGTTATGGGCATATGAGGACACCATCCATGCTTCATCCCAAGTGTAGGAGTAGTTGTGCTTTCAGGAGAATTTTTAATGGAAAAGCTAGAAACTCATTTTCACTTAAGAAGCCTGCAAAGTGCCTTCTCAAGAGGGTTAGATGTTTTTTTCCCCTTCTGCAGTCCAGAGGGGGTTGCAGAGTGAAACGAGAGCAAGACCTAAAAGAGTTAACTGAGGTATCTTGCTCTGTTGAGAGAATCACCCAATACCTGCTCTGCCTGTGCTGCTAAGGAATCATTGCAAAAACATTGATAACTCGTTCTGTTCTGCTTACTGGGCCTAAACCTAATCATAAGAAGAATGCTAGAAACACTATACAGTCAACCTAGAGGTTATAAATAAAGACAAGGTAGACATTTGAATAGGAGAAAAGAGTTTAGAGCCAAGGGTTTTTGCAAGCTTCAGTAGTTAGGACACTAACAATAGAAAGGTAAGAAGGTCAAAGCAAGGGAGAAGAGAAATAGACCCTCGAGTTAAGGCTGAAGGCTGGAAGGACCACCAAAATGCTGTTCCAAAAGAAGAATCTGGAAAGCACTGCCCTAAGCTCTGCCCAGACTCTGCCTAGACTCCACCTATCATTAATATGTATGTTAGATGTTGTAACCATATGAATATGTATGCTGAGATGTTGTAATCAAATATGTAGACTATATGAATTACCTTGTTTTGCCTTGATGCCTTTGAGCAAGTTTGTCCAGCATGAGCTGGCTTGTTCCCAACATTGAATAAATAAATACCTTGCTGCTTATAGATAAAAAAATGTCTCTGAGCAGTTCATCATTATGAGGTTTTCCTGGCATCAAGAGAAAACTGTGTTCTCTCTCTCTCTGCTATGCCAGAGAGATAACCCTAACAGACATGTACAGAGGCCTTGGGAAAGCAGGGCAGAAACAGAGAGGATAGAGGCCCTGGAGAGGGTGGAAACTTGCCTTTTCTCCCTGAGGCTTGGTGCTTCAATAAGCACTGTGAGGTATTTGTAAGTTTCTTGTGTTTTTGCCTTCTAAGTAAACTTTGAATTCTTTCCACTGCCTTGGCATTTCTAGGGATACCTGTGTATCTTACTTTACACCAAGCCAAAGTGTCATCCATGGAAAAACTGTCTGAGGACCTCTAGAATCTCAAAGAAGAGCTCACCAACCAAATCAGAAACAGCCACAAAAAAGAGAAGATTAAGGAGATTAAGTTTCCATGTGGCACCAGTGCAAAACAGAGCTCCTAAGGCTAGAAACAGACACCCCTCAGCTGGGGGAAGAGACTACACGAACTGACCTGTGGTACTTACTACTTGACCATGGAGAAGACATGAGACAGTGGGACAGGAAACCTACTTGTGTCCTAGCAGTCTGAGTACAAGAACTGAAGGAGAAAGAAAAAAGTAAGTCAGCGAGAGTAAGTGCAGTGCCAGTTTCCCGTGGGCAAGGACCTGACCCACTAGAAGGTACCTCCCAAATGTATTCACAGGAAAAAAGCTGTGAATGCCATAACCAAGACGAGTGTTAGAGGGACCCTGCCTCTAGCCAGGTAGAGGCACAGGACAACTGTGTCTATTGGACTGTGTGGATACGGTGGCCTGGCACATCAGACCCACAAAAATACAAGACTTTGACTGACACTGGCGCACAATGTACTTTAATACCATCAGGACATGAGGGACTGGAAACTATTTCCATTTCTGGGGTGACAGGGGGTTCTCAAGAACTGATGGTGCTAGAAGCTGAAGTGAACCTGACTAGGAAAGACTGGCAGAAACACCCCATCGTGACTGGGCCAGATGCCCCATGTATCCTGGGCATTGCCTATCTCAGGGACGGATACTTCAAAGACCCAAAAGGACATTGATGGGCTTTTAGAATAGCTGCTGTGGAGACAGAAGGGATTAAACAGTTGAATTTTTTTCCTGGATTCTCATAGAATCCTTCTGCTGTGGGACTGTTGAAGGTTGAGGAACAGCAGGTGCCAATTGCCACCACAACAGTGCATTGTCGGCAATACTGAACAAACCGAGACTCCGAGATTCCCATCCATAATATGATCCATGAGCTGAAGAGCCAAGGGATAGTCAGCAAGACTCACTCACCTTTCAACAGCCTCATTTGGCCCATGCATAGGTCTGATGGAGAATGGAGATTGACTGTGGACTATCGTGGTTTGAATGAAGTTACCCCATTGCTAAGTGCTGCTATGACAGACATTCAGTATAGAGTCCAAGGTAGCAAAGTGATACACCACTATTGACATTGTAAATGCATTTTTCTCCATTCCCCTAGCAGATGAGTGTGAACCACAGTTTGCTTTCACCTGGAGGGGCATGCAGTACACATGGAACCGATTGCCCCAGGGGTGGAAACGCAGTCCTACCATCTGTCATGGACTGATCCAAACTTCACTAGAGAAGGGTGAGGCTCCAGAACATCTGCAATACATCCATGACATCATTGTATGGGGGAACACAGCAGCAGAAGTCTCTGAGAAAGGAGAAAAAGTCATCCAGATCCTCCTGAAAGTTGGTTTTGCCATCAAAAAGAGTAAGGTCAAGGGACCTGCCTGAGAGATCCAGTTCCTGGGAGTGAAGTGGCAAGACAGACAAGGTAAAATCCCAACAGAAGTCATCAACAAGATCACAGCAATGTCGCCACCCAGCAGCAAGAAAGAAAGGCAAGCTTTCCTGAGCACCATAGGTTTCTGAAGGATGTATATCCCAGAATAGAGCCAGATCAGAAGACCTCTCTACTTAGTAACCCGTAAGAAGAATGACTTCCACTGGGGTCCTGAACATCAGCAAGCCTTTGAACAGATCAAACAGGAGATTGATCATGCTGTAGCCCTTGGGACAGTCAAGGTAGGACCAGATGTGAAGAATGTGCTCTACTCTGCAGCCGGGGAAAATGGTCCTTCATGGAGCCTCTGGCAGGAGGTGCCTGGAGAGACTCGAGGCCGACCACTTGGATTCTGGAGCCAGGGCTACAGAGTGTCTGAAGCCAACTACACCCCAACAGAGAAGGCGATTCTAGAAGTTTATGAAGGAGTTCAAGCTGCCTCAAAGGTGACTGGTACAGAAGCACAGCTTCTCCTGGCACCCCAACTACCAGTGCAGTGGATGTTCAAGGGAAAGGTTCCCTCCATACATCATGTCACTGATGCTACATGAAGTGGATTGCCTTGATTACACAACAGGTCCGTATTGGAAACCCAAATCACCCTGGGATCTTGGAAATAATCACAAATTGGCCTGAAGGTAAGAATTTTGGTTTGGCAGAGGAAGAGGAAGAAGAGCCAGTGGTAGGGGCTGAGGAAGCTCCACCATACAATCAGCTGCCAAAAGAAGAAACACGCTATGCCCTTTTCACTGATGGTTCCTGTCACATTGTAGGGATGAACTGAAAATGGAAAGCAGCCATATGGAGTCCCACATGACAAGTTGCAGAAGCTACTGAAGGGCAAGGTGGACCAACTTGACGAGCTCAAAGCTGTCCAGCTGGCCCTGGACATTGCTGAACAAGAGAAGTGGCCAAGGTTTTACCTGTACTCTGACTCATAGATGGTAGCCAATGTTCTGTGGGGGTGGTTAGATCCATGGAAGAAGACCAATTGGAAACACAGAGGAAAACCCATCTGGGCTGCCAATATGTGGCAAGACATCGCTGCCTGAGTAGAGAAGCTGATCGTGAGTCTTCTATGTAGATGCATACATGCTCAAAAACTGAGCTAACGAGGAACATCACAACAACAAACAGGCAGACCGAGCTGCACAAGTCAGGGTGTCACAGGTAGATCTAGACTGGCAGCACAAGGGAGAGATCACAATGGGCCCATGATGCCTCAGGTCATCGGGGCAGGGATGCCACCTATAGGTGGGTATGAGACTGAGGGGTGGATATAACCATGGGCACTATCCCCCAGGTTATCCACGATTGTGAGACATGCACTGCAATTAAACAGGCTAAGAAACTGAGGCCCCTGTGGTATGGTGGGAGATGGACCAAATATAGGTATGGAGAGGCCTGGCAGGTTTACTACCTCACACTGCCGCAGACCTGCCAAGGTAAACGTTATGTGTTCACCATGGTGGAAGCAACCACTGGATGGCTAGAGATGCACCCCGTGCCTGACGCCACTGCCCAGAATACCATCATGGGCCTTGAAGAACAAGTCCTGTGGTGACATGGCACCTCAGACTGAATTGAGTCAGATAATGGGACTCATTTCAAGAACAGCCTAGTTACCACCTCGGCAAAAGACCATGGTATTGAGTGGATGTATTATATCCCCTACCATGCACCAGCTGCCAGGAAGGTTGAATGATGTAATGAACTGCTAAAAAACACTGAAGAAGTTGGGTGGGGGGACTTTCAAACATTGGGATTAGCATCTAGCAAAGGTTACATGGCTAGTCAACACTAGAGGCTCTGTCAATTTAGCTGGCCCTGCCCAATCCTAGTTCTGTGGGACACGGTTTCTGGTTACAGGATGGGTGCTAGCAAAGCATCCTGGGAGTTGTAGTCTTTAAGTACTCTATCACACATGTGCAATTGAATGCTTGTATAGGATTGGTTGAAAAGGTCACATGTGTTGTGACCTGTCACCATTTGAAACTACTATATAAGCCCTTGTCTCTTCCAATAAAGTATTGCATTTGTTACACACCACGATGGTGTCTGCCTGGTCCCAAGGACCGTTTATTTATTATATTAATACCACTGCTGCAGAGTTCCTTCACACTGTAGATAGAGACAAAGTCCCTGTGGTTCACCTGAGAGGTATGTTTGGGAAAACAGTCTGGATCAGTCCTGCTTCGAACAAAGGCAAACCTATTCATGGGATTGTTTTTGCTCAAGGACCCGGGTGCGCTAGGTGGGTCATGCAGAAAGATGGAGAAACACCTTGTATACCTCAGGGGGACTTAATATTTAGGTTAACTGTCTGTAACAGCGTATCTGTATGTATATATTTGTAATGTGTATATAGTTGGAGTAATGCATGTATGTATATAGCGGAAAAGTTTAAATCTGATGTAGCATGTTGGTATGGAAAACGTCGGGGTGGATAGTTATGGTTTTATAGTCCCTGCTTGGCAGTTTTAGATGTAAAAGACATGTTCTTCATGGTTCCACTTCAAGAGGGAGATAAACCCAAATTTGCATTTACTTGGGAGGGAACACAATCACCTGCCCCAAGGGTATAAACGTTCACCTACAATTGCTCACAATGCTTTAGCTGAACTCCTTTGACAAATAAAAATTGAGGAAATAGTACTGATGCCTCTGAGCTTTTCTTGGATTTTTAAACATTTATAGATTTTAGAAATAGATGTGTAGTGAATGTAGATTTTAACATAGCTGTATTATATCCCTTACCCTGTAGCATAGTGTTTACACATACCCAACCCTACTACCCCATTCCATATCAATCCCTCTAAAATTCCGTTAGCATGTTTAGTCTTCTTTTCAAGATAGAATTGTAGAAAAACACCCTGAGGCCTGGACCAGAAGATATCACATAGACACAGTGACCTTCAAGCCCAGAAATTTGGAGGAACTCCAAGGACTGTATGTGCTGTGAAGAAGATGAAGATGAGAAAGAAGGGGTCCCAAACTCCCCCAGACTCAATTCCCAAAGGAGCGGGTTGAGGGGCAGAACGGGGCAGAACCAGGGGGTGGACAAATTGGGATTGGATGGACCTTATTATAAAATCATAGAACCTTGAGGCCTAAGGACTCATTAAAGCACCTGCTCTCTTATCTCCTATACTAAATTGGCCTGGAGTATTTTTCTCCATGATCTCTTAAGGCAACAGTACAAATCATTACAGTACAAAATCAGTACAAATCAGTACAAAAATTCAGGAAAGAGTACGTTGATGATGTGTTGATAGGAGGTGAAGAGGAAAGTGCAGTAAGAACAACAGCACAGGATATATGGAATAAATTAAATGAAGATGGGATAGAAGTGCCCTCTTCTAAATGCCAGATCAGGCTGTAATCCCAGATGAAATAATTGCAAAATTGGATGCTATACTCCTACTACTAAAAAGGAACTTCAAAAGATCATGGGTAGTCTAGGGTACTGGAGAAATCATATTCCTGGATTTTCTATAATAGCAAGACCCTTGTATGCATTAATGAGAAAAAGACAAATCTGGGAGTGGCTTGATAGTCACAAGGAGGCTTTGCAAACACTGATAGAAGAGTTAAAAACATATCAATCACTTGAGCCAGTTCACCCCAGTGATCCTATAGCTGAATAGGGTTTTGCTGAACATGGGACTTACTGTAATATGTTCCAGAAAGGCCCACACAGATCCAAAAAACAATTAGGGATCAGTTCCACATCATTAAAAGATACTGAAAAAAGATACATGGACTGGGAAAGGGGATTATTATCTCTGCCCAAGCTCTTAAACAAGTAGAAAAAAGTCACCAGCATCAGCCCACCAGATGGGATTGCACAAAGACCAACAGTACACAAATGGTGTGCATATATCTCAGGAGTCACAGATCAAATGGATATATCTGAAGGGCCAACAAAACCTACAAAATTACAGATAGCTGTGACCCCAGATATGTTGACTTTGCAACAGCCATATAAACCTAGTCCTATACTTGATACTCCTGCATTTACATCAGACTCTAAAGATGTATCTTTACTGATGCCTCAGCCAAATGGATTGATGGTAAATGTAACTATAGAGCAGTTGCACTTAACATTCAGAAAGGAATGGAAGTAGATGAAAGAATAAGAAGTGCACAGGTGGGAGAGTTGAAAGCTGTATTGCTGGCAGTAAAATAGAAAGCAAGGACAATATATATTGATTCTTATGTAGTCTGGGCTGGAACCACACAGTGGTTATGTCAGTGGGAAACATTAGATTGGCAAGTAAATGGAAAGGAGGTTTGGCAGAAGGAGGATTGGAAGTGGTTGTTGTTACAAGCTCCATTCTGATCAATCCACATAGGATGGGTCAAAGTTCATACCAGTGATCAAGCCTTACAGAGAGGATCATATGACAAAAATTAAAAAGATAAAAATTGATCAATTGAAAGATCCTCAACACTGGTACCCATTGGGTGAGTGGTGACATTGTAAATTAGGGCATAATGGACAGGAAGCTTTTTTTTTTCAGCACAAAGTAGAGGCCAGCCACTGACCAGAAAGATGTGTAAAGACATTCACAATGTCCCCAGTGCCAATTAAGACTTGGACAAAATCATCCAGACTTGGCACCACCTTTATATATCAAAAGCAACAAAACACTCTGGTCCACTTGGCAAATCAATTATATTGGACCTCGGAGGACATCCAATCGTTATAAGTACATACTAACAGGTGTACTACTATTTCAGGACTCAGTAACTGGTTTTCCAGTCTCCCTGTCCCAGACTCTATACAAAGTGACAATGGATCACACTTCACCAGTGTGACTGTACAAGACTGGGCCAAAAGGGAAGGTATCGAATGGATTTTCCATACACCTCTTATCCCCAAGTAAATGGGATTGTGGAGCATGCCAATGGTTTGCTGAAATGCTCCCTTGAGCCACATGAACCTGAATGGGATAAAAGGTTACCCCCTGTATTATATCAGATAAATAAACAATATGGACCAATGGGTAGTCCTGTTTCATGAGCTTTCTTGAGCCCTGTGTCCCTTGAATCAGCTCCAAATGATAAAATTGAGGTTTTCCAGGACGACCTAAAGGAAAGCCAACCAGTCATGGTCAAATTACCCCAAATTGGGATTGTATCTATGACTCTGACAGACACTCAAAGATCATTAGCCTGGGTGGCTACCAACTCTAATGGCCACCAACACAGAATCAGTTTACGATGGATATTTCCCACATTCTGAACAACTTTTGTATAAAATTGTTGGTTTAGCTTCTCTAATAACCTTGGATGTTCAAGTATATCCCCACCAGGCAGAAAACTGAGTGTATATCCGGATGTGAGACAAGGAGCCACTCAAGCAGAAGTGGAAAGGACTTTTGATGACCTACATGGCTGTGGAAACTATGGGCAGAGACTACTAAATTCCCTATATGCAAATAAAGGGAGCTCCAGACACAGAGGAACCACACTGAACAGTACAGTAAACAATGAATCTGCTGAAGATAAAGCTGCAACAGAATCAGAAACTCTAAAATTAAAATCATTAGATGGTTTATCTTTTTATATTTAAAAAACAATGTTTCTAGTGTTGCAGCATGGTTATTTACCCCTGGGTTAGCCAGCTGTGGTGGGTTGACCTTGGCCAGATACCAGGTACCCACTAAAGCTGCTCTCTCCCTCTGCAACTGGACAGAGAAGAGAAAAAAAAAAAAAAAAAAAACCAGCTAAGGATTCATGAGTAGAGATAAGAGCTGGGAGAGGTCAGTTACTGATTACCTTCATAGTCAAAACAAACTCAAAGTGGGGATAGTACTTAAATTTATTGCTAACAGGATAAGAATCAAAGAGTGAGAAATAAACCAGTCTTAAAAACACCTTTCCCCCACCCCTCCTTCCATATCCCTTCCAGCAGTGCAGGGGGTTGGGGAATGGGGGTTGCTGTCAGTTGTTTCTACTGCTGCTCAGAGTCCTTCCCCTGCTCCTGTGGGGTCCCTCCCACAGGAGACAGTCCTTGATGGACCTCTCCAGTGTGAGTCCATCCCTAAGGCAGCAGTTCTCCCCAAACTGCTGTCCTGTGGGTCACTCCTCCATGGGGTGCAGTCCTTCATGAATAAGCTGTACTGACATGGGTCCCCCACAAGGGCCACAAGTTCTACCCGGGAAAAACCTGCTCCAGTGTGGGCTTCTGTCTCCACGGGTTGCAGGTCTCTGGCAGGACCCTGCTCCATCCTGGGCCTCCAACGGGGTAATAGCTTCCTTCATGCATCAACCTGCTCCAGCATGGGCTCTTGCATGGGCTGCAGGTGGGTCTCTGCACCCCGATGGTCCTCCATGGGCTGCAGAGGGACAGTCTGCTCCACCATAGTCTTCACCAAGGGCTGCAGGGGCCTCAGCTCCTGCACCTGGAGCACTTCTTCCCCCTCCTTCTGCACTGACCTTGGTGTTTACTTTGTTGTTCCCATGTTCTCACCACTCTTCCCTGGCTGGAATTCTTTCTGCGCAACAACTTTCTGTTCTTAAATATGTTCTCACGGAGGTGCTACTATTACTCCTGATTGGCTTGGCCATGGCCAGAGGCAGGAAGTCCATCCTGGAGCCGGCTGGCATTGGCTCCACAGGACAGAGGAAGCTTCCAGCAGCTTCTAACAGAAACCACCCTTGTAGCCCCCCGGTACCAAAACCCAGCCACAGAAACCCACTACACCAGCCATCCTAAGAAGACCTTGCAACTAATGATGATAAAAGAAAGAAAAATGGGTGATGTTCCTTTTCCTAAGGGCCACTCAATTATAACACACAGAGCAAATGCTACCTGACCCTTGGAAGAGAAATTCACACCTAAAACTAATGCAGTCTGTGACACTGATAACAAACAGCAGTAACTGCTGGATATGTTCTCAATTTCCCCCTCATTCAGATGAAAGTATTTGTATGATGGGGCTTCCAACATCAAACATATTCTTCAGTGTTCTCCCTCCAGCTGGAGTGATGCTCCTTTTGGAAGGAAAAGCAGCCCAAACCTCCATAGATCAACAAATCCTGTCAGTAGAGATGATAGTCATTTAGACCTCCTGTGTTCAAAGATGTCTAAGGGGACCAGGAGTAGCATCTCACTGAAAAATAGAGCCACCTAACTGTAACCAAGGAATAATGGTAGGGAACTATCCCAAGTGTCATTCATATTTTGATGTAACGGGAATAGGTATTTTAAATACATGCTGGTGGTCTATTCCAAATAATATGGAATAGATACTACTGGCTTTGCAGAGGTCAAGCTAGAAAAGCTCTACTCCCTGGATGGCAAGGAATATGCACCATTAGAGCTGTAGTGACAAAAATATATGTTATTGATAAATCGGAATTCCCCAGAGGACATTTATGATCTTTTATAACAAGACACAAACAAATTTTGAATCCCTTAGGTGAGATGTCCACAAGATGTTCCACAAGTCTATGAGAGGATTCTTACCATGGTTAGGAGTCCTTGAATTGGAGAAGGCTATAGTGAACATATCTGGAGTTATCAAACAAATAGAAAATCAGGCAAACAATGCAATTAGTGCTTTGCAACAAGAAATTAACAGCCTTTCAAAGGTAGTTAAACAAAATCGAATGGTTTTAGATCTGATTTTGGCTTCCAAAGGTGGTGTGTATACATAGATCAGACTTTGAGAATTCAAACTGATTTGGAAGAAATTTTTCATAAAATACAAAAAAAAAATCAAGGGGAAGATATATTTGATAGCATAACACAGTGGATTCCAAATTTAAGCGTGATCATAAAAAAATTGATTGGCATAATTATCATAGTTCTGACATTAATGATTGGTATATGGATTCTATTCCAAATTTCCAAAATAGGATGTAACAGGGTGTGTACATCCAACAAAAAACATTTTTTCTAAAAAGGTCTCAAAAGGATGGATGTCTACTCTAAGTCTGTTTACATAATGTTAAAGTACTCCATAATTTGAATAAATTTTTTATTGTTTTGATTAATATTTGTATATTTTTTGTCTCAGTAGTTTTGCAGTATGTACATGAGTTTTCCACAAGCATTGCTTCTGTCTTCTCTCTGGTTGCCACACTGAATGGAGAAGATTCCTCCCTGAATTTAGCTTGGGTTTTCATATGATTATGGAATCAAATTTGTGTACCTCTTTCTACCTCCTCAGAGCAAAGTACCTGGACTGGAGTAGTATGCTGAGTAGATAGGAAAAATTTGAGTTTTGTTACAACTTTGATTACCCTGAGGCAACCAGACTATTATGTAGTAGAATTTTTAGATTTGTTAATGCTAAACTTAACCAAAGAACTGTATTAAGAAGCATGAGTGAAAGTGAAGGGAGTACTTTTTGCTTTCTAATACTAAAAAAGACTTTAGAGAGTTATTTCTCCAGTTTTTCTGGCATCAACTCTACACAAATGTTGCTTTTAAGACTAGAGCTTTTGTTTGTGCTTACCCCATGGTATATTAGTAGATTGCTTCATATTAGAGCTTGTGCTTGCTTAATATATGTATCAGTAGATTGCTTTAAAGCATATTTTTGCAGTTAGAAACTATCACCGACAACCTTCAAACCGTATTAATCTGTCACAATTTGTATTAACAAAGAGTGTTATTCTATGAACTGTTAAAGTGAGTCCTTGCAGTTGCCAGCAGTGGATATCACCTTGGCAGGACCCGCTGAGGGGTCCTCACTCTGTTGAATCCTCCCTAACAAGGGTGGTCAAAGTACCCTCCTATCCGACCTTGTGAATCTGTTGGTGAAGGGTCTCATTAGGAGACGCTGACAGACTGTCGGACACCCAGGGTCTCAACTCTCCTGGGTGTACTGACAGGCAAAAATCTAAACACCCACCTTTCACGTGACACTTTTGTCTAAGCCTGCGACACTCACCACTCAGAAGACCAGAAGAGTGACCAACAGGATGCCATCTGGATCCACAGGGTGGTGCTATCTTTCTACTTAATCTGCCTCTCTCTCTCTTTCTTTCAACTCACCCCCCATCTCTTTCCTATTTCTTTCTATCTCTACCTCACATTTACTCTTTCATAAAATCCATACTATTGACTTTGGTATATGTTCTCATTTGTGCCTTAATTCAGGCAGAGGCATCTCTCAATAATCAGATCATAACAAGGTGTACCAAAAGTCAGCTGAAGCGCAAGGTGTTCTGATCAGCAACAGAAAGTTCAGTTGGAGACAAATCACTAGCAAAGTACACTAAACATTGATCCTGTGGTCAGTACTATTTAACATCTTCATTAATGACCCATGCTTAGGTGATGATAGGATGCTGTCATGGTTTAGCTAACTCTTGTAAACCAGGCAAAGAATTTTCTCCCTTCCCCCTGGCTATTAGGTAAGCATTTAACAACACAAAAGACATAGCCCCTTGGTTAATCACCGAGAGATTAGTCTCCTAGGGAATGGGGCAGATGAAGGAGCTAATGTTTATCTTTTTCTCCCGTCTCCTGGTCAACAGGGGAGGAATTGGGGGGGGAGCTACGGTGTGGCTGGAAGAAGGTGGAAGGGGTGGCTGGGTGCAGCCTCGTCTCTCTGCTCTCCACCGAGCCAGCCAGGAGCCTCGCCTGGATTTTTTCCCCCTGGATAAGAGCTATTGTTTTGTCTCCTGACCTGGAGGTTTTTCTTTTTCTTTTGTTTTTTTTCGTCCTTGCATCGGTTTCCCAGAGGACGGAGCCCCGCCAAGAGAGATAAAGAGAAAGGACTGGGCAGAGCAGCTTTTTCGATCAGTCAGAGTAAGTGAAATTGTCTGATCCCTTTTCCCCTCTCCCTCTTCCCTTTCCCAATGTGTGGGAAGGGGGAAAAAAGGTTCCTTTTTTTTTTTGGTTGGATTGGTTTTCCCCTGCATACCCACGTGGTGGGCTCCGGACAAGTTCTGCATCTCCAGTGACCCAACGGCGCCCCCTGCTGACCGTGGTTGGAAATGCACCAAAGGGCACAAAATTGAACTGTTTACTTTTCCTTTTGCTGGTTTATCGGTTTGTTTTTGAAGGGGATTATTTGGGGGTATAGGAGTATTGTTTGGTTGTTTTACTTGGTTTTTTTGTGTTTCTGTTAATACACACATACTTTTAATAAAGGACTGTTATTTTTCCTTTTCCATAATTTGTTCTTTTCCTTCAATCGGAACCTTTTAATTTTAGATTTATAATTGCTTAGAGAAAGAAGTTTGGGTCTTTTCTCCTAAGTCACCCTTGGAAAAAGACCCTTGTCTCATTTAAACTGGGACAGATACTCAGTGGCAGATGATTCTTTCATAGCCACTGAGGGTCAACTGTTCTCCACAGCTCCCAGATTAATATCAAGACCACTCCATTGTTGTTGAACTCCCTCTAATGTGGAACACAGCACTATGTTTTGTTACTGTGAAGTATACATCCCCAGCTTTTAGACATAGAGTTGATACAAGTGTAAGAAATGCATTTTCATCTATTTACAGAAAATCTAAACTCTGATCTCAACCTGATGACAGAGGGCATGATAGAATGCTCCCATGATTTCATGCACACTTCACCAGCATTTGAAATTTGTAGATCTAGCAGCATAAATTGATTATCAAATTGACTGGGAGGTTAAGTCCACCTGCTCTGAAAGATGGGGAAGAACACAGAGACAACATTAGGGCAGAGACCACCATTCAGATGTATTGGGTTTATGATGCAAGGTTGCAGTAGCAGTGGAGCTACAGGGGTGGCTTCTCTGAGAAGATGTCAGAAGCTTCTCCCATGTCCAACAGAGCCAGTGACAGCAGTCTCCAAGCCAGACTTGCCACTGGCCATCACTGAACCAATCAGCAATGGGTAGACCCTCTGTTATAACATATTTAAGAAGGAGAAAAGAACTGCTGCACAACAGCAATTGGAAGAGAGGAGTGAGAATATGTGAGAGAAACGACTCTGCAGACTCCAGGGTCAGTGAAGAAGGGGGAGAAGAGGTGCTCCAGGCACCAGAGCAGAGTGGTGAAGACCATAGTTAGGCAGGTTGTCCCCCTGCAGTCCATGGAGGTCCACGGTGAGGCAGATATCCATAAGCAGCCTATGGAAGACCCCACACCTGAGCAGGTGAATGTGTCCCAAAGGAGGTGCAATCCAGTGGGAAGTCCACACTGGAGCAGGCTTCTGGCAGGACCTGTGACTCCATGGAGAGATATGCCTATGCTGGAGCAGGTCTTCTCGCAGGACTTGTGACCCCATGGGGGACCCATGCCAAAGCAGTCTGTTCCTGAAGGGCTGCACTCCATGAAAAGGACCCATGCTGGAGCAGTTCAGGAAGACAGTCTCAGTCTCCTGTCACTGAGACCCCACTCTGGAGCAGAGGAAGAGTGTGAGGAGGAAGGAGTGACAGAGACAACATGTTTGATTTGATTGGTAATAAATAAAATTAATTTCCAAAGGTCAAGTCCATTTTGCCTGGGACAGTAATTGCTGAGTGATCTCCTTGTCCTTATCTAAACCCATGAACCTTTCATCATATTTTTTCTGCCTCTCTCCAGTGGAGGAGGGAAAAAGAGCAGCTGGGTGGGCACTTGACATCCAGCCAAGATCTTAACCCACCACAACAGACTAGTGGTTAACTGCAAAGACCTGTGAGTTATGCTGCATTAAATCCTACAGTCTATACTGGACATGTGAAACATTGCTTAATTGAGTCCTCAAAAGCACTCTAGCAACCTCACTGCCTTGCAGTTGATGGGGCTAGCACATTGGAATTCCACCACACAACCCCAGAGAAGTCACATTTCAAAACAGTGATCTGTTAGACACTTCATACTAACAGTATCTACAGCCTTTATATTAACATTCTTTTTAAACAGCTTTTCTGTGGTTTCCAAAATGTTCATTTTAGTAGCATATTGAAATTCTCATCTGGCAGTACTCTGGAAAAACTGTATTACTAAAAAAATAACCATAACAAACTTAAAGGAATTGTCGTGGTTTTGCTCTGGGTTAATTTGCTCTCACCCCCCACACAATTACTGTAAGTTGAGAGAAGATTTATGCAGACAAAAGAGACCTGATTGGGGAAAATATTAAGATTTATTACTAGCAAGATAAAATACTAAAGAACTATATCTACAACAATTCTAATTAAGTAAAAGTACTATGTATTTATAGAAATACCTCTCCCCCCCTTTTATCAGTTCAAGGAGGAGAAGCAGTCTCTTTCTCCATTCTCAGAGCTCCAGGTCTTTTCAATAACTCTGCAGCACTCTAAAACTCTTCTTCTGTTATGTCTAGGACTACAACTCCTTTTCGTCACAGTTGGAACTCTTTCTCTTTCTCTCTCTCTCTCTGTCAGCCTCAGGGCTGGGCCTACCCCCCTCCTGGGCTAAGACCGGAGGCTGGGGGGTTACCCAGGCCCTGTAGGTCTCCCATGGACTACAAGGGGACACTTGCCTACCATGCATCTTCACCACAGAGTCACAGGGGATGATAGCTTTTGAGTCCACCCCTGTTTCCTGTGGGGTCCCTTCCCACAGGAGAACAGTCCTTAATAGACCTCTCTGACAGGGGTCTAACATGGATCCCTCACTCGGATCCCAACATCCTACCTGAGCCATTCTTGCTCTAGCGTAGGTTCTCTCAGGGTCACAAATCTCCAGCACCAGTATGGATCTCTCACTGAGATCCCAAGCTTACCCGAGCTGTCTCGTTCCAGCGTAAGCCTCTCTTAGGGTTAAAAATTTCCAGCAGCAGCATGGATCCCTCACATCAATCCCAACATCCTACCCGGGTCATCTCACTCCAGTGTAGGTTTCCCTCAGGGTAACAAATCTTCAACAAGACTCTGCTTCACCTCAGGTCTCTCATAAAGTCTCAGCTTCTTTATGCATACTCTTACTCCAGTGTAGACTTTTCCACAAGCAACATGAGGGTCTCCTCACCCCAACAAACTTCCACAGGTGGCAGGGATTTATTTTTCAGTCTTTTCCCTGCTGAAGGGGGAGAGAGAGAGAGAGAGGGAGGGAAGAAACAGCCCCCTCTTCGAACTTCTCTCCCCTGCTGCAGCTTTGGTCTTGAATACTTCGTTATCTCTCTGCCGGAATTCTTCTGCATCATTTTTTGTCCAAGCAGTCAGTAATTCTCAAAAGTTTTTTTTTCTCTACTCTCCTACAGGAGAGAAGGGAGGCTTCAGTGCCACACCTGCCCCCGGCCCAAGGCTGGGGGAGGAGGGGGGCCTGGCCCCCACCTGGGGCCTGACACCACTCCCTACATGGCTCCCAATTTCAACTGTGCCACAACCTTCTCTTCCGTTTTCTTAAATATGTAATTAGCAAAGGCGTTATTAAAACTTTTGATTGACTTTTTCTCTGGAAATCCACCTGGACAAAACCATCCTCAGCCCCAGGGGCTGGTTGGTGGGCAAAACCACGACAGGGATGATTCTATGATTACCTTCTTTTCTTTGTCCTGATTTCATGTTATGAGAATTATTTGCTTCTCATTGTAGAAGTGTTCCAGAATTACATTTTTCTTCCTCTAAAGTCACCTGGCTGATGTTTCTAGTTTCAACTTTTAAGTGCAAATAGAGGTAGACTTTTCACAGTATGGATCACCATTACTTGCACTGTTAAGAAAACCAAGAGTTGATTTATGAAGCTCTTGCCATCTAAATGGGTCCCAAAGTATTTTCTATGCATAGCGTGTGTTGTGAACAGCACAAACTGCAGTATTTATTTCCTATTCTTGTAAAAGTTTTTTATTATTCAGTAACCTTGAAAAATAAAATTGCAGTCTGATAACCAGTTAAATTAGAGGTCATAGTATTTTCCTATCAGCATGTGTCACGTGAAAGGTGGGTGTTCAGATTTTTGTTTGTCAGTCCCCCAGGAAAGTTGAGGCCCTGGTGTTTGACAGTCTGTCAGCGTCTCGTAATGAGACCCTTCACCAACAGATTCACAAGGTCAGAAGGTATCTCAACCACCCTTGTTAGGGGAAACTCAACAGAGACAGGAGGTCTTCTGCCACTTTCCCCCTATCCCCAAATTACTTTTATACTATTTTTTATACTATTTTCTTTTTGTTTGGGTAGAGTTTGAGTGGCTCTAGTCATAAATATTTTTATTTCTGATTGGTGTACTTAATCGGTGGTCATGGTTTGGCACCTGAGGAGAGGGTTCGACATAGTTGTTGGCTTTAGCAGCAGAACATCTTGATTTTCCCTTGTCAGACAGGTACTGTATGGTCTCAGTACCACAATGTTCTCTCATGCTGCTAGGATTAGAATGGAGGGAGGCCACATAGTCTCTACTTGGTTCCACACTTCATTCTGTTTTTCTGAGCAGATGTTTATCCTTGTATTGGGGAGTATGTCCACCTCAGTCCATCCAGAGAGTTGTAGCTACTTTTTACCTTAAAATTGTGAATCCTCTCTAGGTTTAACTCTATCCATCATCCCACAGCATGTTTCTACCTTAACATTTAATTCAACACTTGAGAGAAACTAGGGTATCATTTAAATGGATTGCAAAAATGTTAGTAGATATTTTTAATTTCCTAGTATATCACACTCAAAATATTAATCAATTACATATCTTCTGTCTAGAATAGCTTGACCTGAAAGCCACTTGTCCAATAATAACACCTAAGAGGACAGCACTCTGTTGAACTAGAAATTTCAGCAACTATCTGTTCCTAAAAGGCCTCTCATGCAAGTTCATCCTACTGCATTACATCTAAGTTCATTAACAACTAATGAGAATACAGTTTAAGGCAGTATAACTGCAGAGCATACTAAAGAAAATCAGTATGACATACACTTGACTGCATTTTACATGTATTAGGTTTCTGTGGCCAGGTCTTGGTAGTGAGGGGGCTACAGGGGTGGCTTCTGTTATAAGCTGCTAGAAGCTTTCCCCCATGTCCTGCAGAGTCAATGCCAGCTGGCTCCAGGATAGACCTGCTGCTGGCCAAGATGAAGCCAATCAGGAATGATAGTAACGCCTCCACGAGAATGTATTTAAGAAGTGAAAGAAAGGTATTGTGGAGATAAAAATTGCAGTCAGGGAAGAGTGGAGTGAGAATGTGACAACTCTGCAGACACCAAGGTCAGTGGACAAGGAGGGGGAGGAAGTACTCCAGGCGCTGGAGCGGAGGTTCCCCTGCAACCCATGATGAAGACCATGGTGAAGCAGGTTGTCCCCCTGCAGCCCATGGAGGACCATCGGGGTGCAGAGATCTACCTTATTTCTTATTTCTTAAATATGTAATTAGCAAAGGCGTCACTAAGAGTTTTGATTGGCCTTTTTGTCCAGAAATCCACCTGGACAAAACCATCTTCAGCCCTAGGGGCTGGCTGGTTGGGCAAAACCACGACACACATGACAAAGTTCATTGGCAAAGGTTCACTCTACTACTTACTAGATGGTTAAAGCACACAGAGAATAATCTGACTTGAATCTAAAATCAATCAATCTAAAACTAAAATCAACCAAAAATGATCTACATGGAGGCTGGGGACAAAAAAAGGGTAAGTATAGGAAAGGGTAAGGATAAAAAGTAATAAGGGAAACCCTCCTGTTGAGTCACAAGGTTCAGAGTGGACCCCCTTGCTAGACTTGACCAATGGTTTAGGCCGAAAGGTTTTAACAATACTTAACAGCGCTTAATAGGTAGCCTAATTTAAGCAATTTAACAAAAGACTCTATAGAATTTACTATAAACACAACAGTAATTCACCTATAGGCCTACCTTACTTATTAATCTAATGAACTTAAGAATCTAAGAGAGCAACATTCATAGTACATTTGCTATAGCTTATTCACACTAGCACTCCCACAGACATAAAGTATGTACAAGGTATATACCTGTGAAAAATTCCCCTTGAGTTCAGTGCTCATGTCAGATGCCTTTGCACCTTCTCATCGGGTGAAAGGTTGAGCCTCAAGGAGTGAGGATATAAGCCCAGGCTCCATTGTTGGCATTCAGCGGTGGTCCTCCAAGTATAGCAAACTTGAGAATTTGCTGGTTCTGAGAGGCCCTACTCAGAGGGAGATTGCTGGTTGCAGCCCACTGTGGTCCAGGAGAGTTCAAAGGGTCTTACTTAGGACCACTGTTTATAGGGTCACAAGACAGTGGACTTAGGTCATAGTAATTTTCCATCATGGTCGCAATTTGGGTTGGTAACTTTCTTTGAAAGTTCCATAACAAAAGCTTAGTTCAGGTGCTGTTCATCAAGGTTGAGGCCTAACAAGCATTTCTCAGATCATAGTGAGGCCTGAGGACAAGGAGGGAGGGGAGGACAGATGCACCACCACAGGAGGATAAGCCATCTTCAAAAAGAACTAGAACTGGGTTATGTAAGGGAACATCAGTTAAATCAGTTTGCGCTTTCCTTGAAATATGTATCACTTGCTCACACTGTTGATGTTCTCCATCATCAGGTAGAGGTATTCGGCTTGGTAGATTCACTCTTTTTAAGATTACCTCATCTGTTGTTAGGAGGAGAAGTTCATATCTATGTGCCTGTTGTGGCATTAGAGCTTGGGTTACATACTGTCTCAACAGTATCTCCACTGCATGTGGGACATGGACTGCTATAGAATGTCCCAGGTTAAGGGGGTGGATTCATTCTTATATTGCTGCTGCTACCACTGACTTAATACAGGCTACTGCTTCCACTGCAATTGGATCTATGTTGGGGATTAAAATAAGTTTACTTACAGAATATTAGAAATTAATTGTGTAGGTTTAAATTTAATTGTAACTCAGCTTAGCATGAGCGGGCCCTGCTCAAAACTTGCTGTAGGTGAGCTTGAAATGAACTCTGTTTGTTAGCATGGATGGCTAAACAGGAGGAAACAGAGAAAGACTGGATACCTTCAGATAAAGATTGAGACCTTGGTACTGAGTTACACAGAAGAGGGCCCCAAGGCTGGCCCGAACTGGAAGATAGGAGCAGTTAATGACTTGCTCATGTGGACATGGAGGAAGAATCCAACGAGGTGCTAGAAGATCCCAGACCAGAAATCACTATTGGACCAAGAGGTGCATGTAGGGTGTGTGAAGATTGGGAGCATGGACTGTGAGGGTATAAAGGCCCAAGGATTTCTTTGTTTGGGTCCCTCTCCATAGACACCCAGCTCAAGCTGAAATAAACCAACTATGACTCAGAAGTCAGGGTCCAAACCTTTCTTTTATAATCTAGTTGAACTGAGTAATGTGCAATTGGTCTCTGATGGGGTCATAATTTCTGTGTTACCACTCCACTAGTTATTCCTTTATTTCAACAGTAAGACAGGTTGTCCTGAGGACAACTGCCTTCTGGAGCTTGTAGACAGGGATAAGAAGCTGAATAGCCCCCCTGTAATCAAGGAAGAAACAGTTAGTGACCTGCTGAGACACTTGGATCCTCACAAGTCTATGGGACCAGATGGGATCCAACCAAGGGTGATGAGGGAGCTGGCAGAAGAGCTCGCCAAGCCGTTCTTCATCATTTACCAGCAGTCCTGGCTCACTGGGGAGGTCCCAGATGATTGGAAGTTGGCAGATGTCACACCAATCCACAAAAAGGGTTGCAAGGAGGACCCGGGAAACTACAGGCCTGTCAGTCTGACCTCAGTGCCTGGCAAGGTTATGGAGCAGATCATCCTAGGTGCAATCACACAGCACCTACAGGATGAAGGGATCAGAGCTGGTCAGCATGGGTTTAGGAAGGGCAGGTCCTGTCTGACCAACTTGATCTCCTTATATGATCAGGTGACCTGCCTAGTGGATGAGGGGGAGGCTGTGTATGTGGTCTATATGGGTCCAGAGAGTGGTGGTGAACAGTGCTGCATCTAGTTGGCAGCCGGTCACTAGTCGTGTCCCCTAGGGATCAGTGTTAGGTCCAGTCCTGTTTAATATCTTTATTAATGATTTAGATGAGGGGATTGAGTCCACCATTAGTAAATTTGCAGATGGCACCAAGCTGGGGGGGAGTATCCATCAGCTGAAAGGCAGGAGGGTTCTGCAGAGGGACCTGGACAGACTGGACAGTTGGGCTGATTCCAACGGGATGAGGTTCAACAAGGCCAAGTGCCAGGTCCTGCGCTTTGGCCACAACAACCCCATGCAGCGCTAAAGGCTGGGGATAGAGTGGCTGGAGAGCAGCCAGGCAGACACAGACCTGGGAGTTTGGATTGACAGGAAGCTGAACATGAGCAAACAGTGTGCCCAGGTGACCAAGAAGGCCAATGGCATCCTGGTCTGTATCAGGAACGGTGTGGCCATGTCGTGGTTTTGCCCAACCGGCCATCCCCCAGGGCTGAGGATGGTTTTGTCCAGATGGATTTCCGGACAAAAAGCCAATTAAAACTCTCAGTAACGCCTTTGCTAATTACATATTTAAGAAAACGGAAAAGAAGATTGTTACACAGTTGAAATTAGGAGCAGTAACCATGTAGGAGAGGTGGCGGCGGGCCCCAAGGTGGGCCAAGGCCCCCCTCCTCCCCCGGCCCTGGGCCGGGGGCAAGTGTGGCACTGAAGCCCCCCTTCTCTCATGTAAGAGAGTGAAGAAAAAAAACAACTTTAGAGGACTGGTTGCTTGGACGAAGAACTGCTACAGAAGAATTCCAGCAAAGAGATAAGAGACTTCCAAGGCCAGAGCTGCAGCAGGAGAGAAGTTAGAAGGGGGGGCTGTTACTCCCCCCTTTCACTCTCTCCCTTCATCAGGGAAAAGACTGAAAAATAAAACCCTGCTACCTGTGAAAGTTTGTTGGGGTGAGGAGACCCCCATGTGACTCGTAGAGGAGCCTACACTGGAATAAGTTGATGCATGAGGAAGCCAAGACTTCATGAGAGACTTGAGATAAGGCAGAGTCCTGCTGAAGATTTATGACCCTAAAGGGATGAGCCTCACGCCGGAGCAAAAGATGACTCGGGTAAGCTTGGGATCTGAGGGAGAGATCCATGCTGTTAGTACTGGAGATTTGAGACCCTTACGCTGGAGCAGAAAACGGTTTGGGTAGGGATGTTGGGATCCATGTGTGGGATCCATGCTAGACCCATGCCAGAGAGGTCTATCAAAGACTGTTCTCCCATGGGAAGGGACCCCCACAGGAAACAGGGATGGACTCATAAGCCATTATCCCCTGTAATCCCGTGGAAGAAGATTCATGGTAGGCAAGTGTCCCCTTGCAAGCCCATGGAAGGAAAACCTTCAGGACCTGGGTAACCCCCAACCTCCAGTCTTAACCCAGGAGGGGGGTAGGTCCAGCCCTGGAGGCCGACACAGAGTAAGAGAGAAAGAGAAATAATTCCAGCTGCGACGAGAGTGTTGCAGAGTTATTGAAGAGACCTGGAGCTCTGAGAATAGAAAAAGAGACTACTTCTTCTCCTTGGACTGATAAAAAGGGGAGAAGAAGTATTTCTGTAAATACATAATACTTTTACTTAAGTAGAATTGTTGTAGATATAGTTCTTTAGTTTTAGCTTGTTAGTAATAAATGTTCATATTATTTTCCCAAATCCAGTCTCTTTTGTCTGCATAAACCTTCTCTCAACTAATAGTAATTGTGTGGGGGGTGTGAAAGCAAATTGACCCAGAGGAAAACCACGACAGGCCAGCAGGTGCAGGGCAGTGATCCTTCCCCTGTACTCAGTGCTGGTGAGGTCACACCTGGAGTGCTGTGTCCAGTTCTGGGCCCCTCAGTTCAGGAAGGATATTGAGGTGCTGGAACAGGTCCAGAGAAGAGCAACTAGGCTGGTGAAGGAACTGGAGCACAAGTCCTATGAGGAGAGGCTGAGGGAGTTGGGGTTGTTTAGCCTAGAGAAGAGGAGGTTCAGGGGAAACCTCATCACTCTACAACTCCCTGAAAGGAGGTTGTAGCCAGGTGGGTGTTGCCCTCTTTTCCCAGGCAGCTATCAGTAAGACAAGAGGGCATGGTCTCAAGCTCTGCCAGGGGACGTTTAGGTTAGATATTAGGAAGAAATTCTTTACAGAGAGGATAATCAGACATTGGAATGGCCCGCCCAGTGAGGTGGTGGATTCTCCGTCCCTGGAGGTTTTTAAGAAGAGATTGGATGTGGCACTTAGTGCCATTGTCTAGTAACTGTGGTGGTAGTGGATCAAGGGTTAAACTTGATGATCTCAGAGGTCCTTTCCAACCCATCTGATTCTATGATTCTATGATTCTATGATTCATGTACACACAGATTGAATGATTTTGTATAATCTGGGAGCCCAAGAGCAGGTGCAGTTGCCAAAGCTCTTTTATTGCTTTAAAAGCTTGTTCCCTCTCTGGGTCCCATGTAATAGGCTCTATCTCTGTTTTTGATTGCCTCAGTCAGAGACTTAATCAATTCCCCTAACATGGGAATCCACAGCCAACAAAATCACAGCTCTGAGAAAATTTCCTACCTACTTTTTGTGATCATACATGGGAGCTAAATTATGGCCTAAATATTTCACTTCCTTTTGACACAGCTGAAGTTTGGATGGAGGTCCACACCACTCCCTTTTTGCTATGGCAATACATGAATGTATAGTATTGTCCTGGTTTCAGTTAGGGTAGAGTTAATTTCTTCTCAGTAGCTATTACAATGCTGTGTTTTGAATTCAAAATGAGAATGGTGTTGATAACACAGTGATGTTTTGGTGTTTTGCTAAGTTGTGTTTATCCTAAGTCAAGGACTTTTTTCTTGTCTCATGCTCTGCCAGTGAGGAGGTGCACAAAAGAAACTGGGAGGGAGCATAGCTGGGAGAGGTGACCCAAACTGAACAAGAGGATATTCCATACCATAGAACATCATGCTCAGTATATAAACTGAGGGTAATTATCCAGAAGGGTGGCTGATCTGGGTTTGGGAAGAGGGGGTCTGGCATTGGTCAGTGAGTGGTGAGCATTTGCATTGTGCATCACTTACTTTTCCCTTTTTATTATTATTATTATAATTTACCATTATTACTGTATTTTAATTTATTTTCAATTATTAAACTGTTCTTAACATATAAGTTTTACTTTGATTCTCCTCCCCATTCCACTGGGGTGGGGGGCAGAGGGGGTGTTGAGCGAGTGGCTGCATGGTGCTTAATTTCCATCTGGGTTTAAACAAGAACAGTCCTTTTTGGCACTCAATGTAGAGCCTGAGAGGTTGAGATAAGGCCATATCTGGCCAGAGTGTGTTAAAAAGAAAATTTTTATAAACATTAATTGTATTGGTTTAACAGTTGCTAGTTACAATGTGGATTTATTTGCTCTCATATTTGTAGTGTTTTATCTCTATTATACTGGTAATACCTTACTTGCAGTGCGTGTTCTCTGTGGTGTATTTTGTAGGATGGGCTTATGATATGTTAGTGTCATTGGTTGGGACACCAATTTGGTGTATGCATTTAGTATTGCAGGCACCTCTGTGCTTTGGGAGTCATCTACTGGAAATGATTAATAATCGCACCTTTGTTTTTTTCTTCTCAGAGGAACAACCTATGGGGGAGACACCTTTCTATATATTTTTTCCCTCCTTTTTGCCTTCTTTGTCCTCCAGACTGATTACAGTAGTTAAGAATTTTAAAGATTTTGAATATTTTTTGACTACCCTTGAAACCAACCTGGTCCTTTTTCTAGGAGGTAGTGTGTTACTGCATATGGTTCAGGTCTTGTTTAAGGTTAGACAAATAATTAAGAACATTACCCAGAGATCTGTCCAAAAGCTGGATAGTTGGGAGTGGCGAGGTTTGTGGGATAGTGTGGGCAAGTACCTAGGGCACTGGGTACCTCCAATGTGTTTGGACCTTACTCCTGAACAAGTGCAGAATCCAGAAAAACTAGTAAAACATTTTAAAAAGGTGTGCTGCCACCCTGGCCTGGCACCCCAGAGAGGACCCAAATCACTGCAACATGTTGGGACCTAGCCCAGGCCTATCAAACCATGTTCAACACTGCTCAGTACCCTGAGGAGGAAAAGAAAGTCTCTAAATCAGACAGTGAGATGACAACAGGCCCTGCAGCTGCTCCAACCACTGACAGACACTGCGGCTGTTTCAACCCCAGCAACAGGCACTGCCACTGAAATGACTGAAACAGAGAATCAACATTGATGGTGTCAGTTGTCCCTGTACAGAAGCAGAAGAAATGTACATGAAAGTCACCCTGTAAAAAAGCTTCAGGAAAAACAGTCAAGGAGGATAGGAAGAGCATAGAGGATGAAGAAGCAGGACCACCACAAGGGCCATTTTCAGTGCCATCATCAAGGCCATCACAGGAAGAAGAGGAGACAGATGATCATGATTTGATCTCTATTCTTGAGTGAGCTGTGGGAGATGCAAAAAGATTTCAGCCGTCATCCACATGAGTGTATTACTGCCTGTCTGCTCCAGTGCTGGGACAACAGAGCCAACAGCATGGAATTGGAGGGTAAGGAAGCCAGGCAGCTGGACTCACTTGCTAAGGAACCAGGCATTGACAAAGCAATGGGAAAAAAGACATAAGTCCTTAGTCTCTGGAGGTGACTCATCAAGTGTGAGGGCAAGGTATCCCTATAAAGAGGTTATTCCATATAACTTAGGCAAATGGACTGCAATAAAGAAAGGCATTCAATATCTGAGGGAATTGTGTGAGAAATAATATATTTTGACCCAGACAATGCACAGCTCCCCACAGATCCAGACGACGTCTTATGTCAATGACCCGTGTGGCAGAAATTTATACAGAGTGCACCAACAGTGCATGCCAACCCCTTGGACACATTACTTTGGAAAGATGATGCAGCACCAACAGCAGGTGACATGATTTGACAACTCCGGGAATATGAAGACAATATTCCTTCCTCCATTGTTGTGGCTGTGGAGAAGCTCTCAGATAAACTGACTCAGGAGTTCCAGCAATTCAGAGAGAATATGTCCTACTCCCCACCTATACGGGTCCATATCTCAACAACTGACAGCAGGCATCCTCTTGCTCAAGAGAGTTGATATAGAAGGTACACACCATGGTGTACCCTGTGGTTTTACCTGCAGGACCATGGAGAGGATATGAGGAAGTGAGGTGGACAACCTACCTCAATCCTAGATGCATGGGTGCAGGAATTGCAGGAAAAAACAACCACAAATGGGGTTTTTCCACAAAAGTTGCTTCTCTGGTCTCCAGGACAATTTTCCAGGCAGAATAGAAGGTCTGATCATACTACTGACTCTATGGAGAGAAGTTCTAGTCCATTTCTACAAGATGTTAGTGCGGAACATTGTGATCAGTATTAGAAGGGCTCTGCCTCCAGCCAGGTAGAGCTGCTCCAGAGTATAGTTGCCCTGAAGATGGAGGAAATTAAACAATTGTCTACCTTGCCTGGTCTTTCAGATGACCCTGTTATTGTGGGGTTGCTGAAGGTTGAAGAACCACAATGGTGCACCGGAGGCAATATTGCACCAACTGAGACTCCATAATTCCCATTTGTAAACTAATTCATCACCTGGAGATGCAAGAAATGATCATCAGGACCTGCTCACCCTTTAACAGCCCCATACGGCCAGTGCAAAAGTCTAATGGAGAATGGAGATTGACAGTAGACTATCGTGGTCTGAATGAAGTCATGATGCCTCTGAGTGCTGCCATATCAAACATGCTAGAAATTCAATATGAGCTCGAGTCAAAGGCAGCCGAGTGGTGCCACAATTGATATAGTTAATGCGTCTTTTTCAGTCTCTCAGGGAACAGATTGCAGGTCACAGTTGGCTTTCACTTGGAGGGGTGCCCAGTACACCTGGAATCGACTGCCCCAGGGGTGGAAATACAGCCCTACCATCTGCCACGAACTGATTCAAACTGCACTGGAACAGGGGGAAGGTCCAGAATACGTGCAATACATTGATGATACTATTGTGTGGGGCAACACAGAAGAAGAAGCTTTTGAGAAAGGAAACAAAATAGTCCAAATATTTCTGAAAGTGGGTTTTGCCATAAAACAAAGTAAAGGGACCTTCACAGGACATCCAGTTTTTGGGAATAAAATGGCAAGATGGACGTTGTCAGATCCTGATGGGCGTTATTCATAAGATAACAGCAATGCCTCCACCAACGAGAAACACAAGCCTTTTTAGGTGATGCGGGATTTTGGAGAACGCACATTCCAAATTACAGTCTGATTGTCAGCCCTCTCAAGTGACCCAGAAGAATTATTTCAAATGGGGCCCTGAGCAATGATAAGCCTTTGAACAAATCAAGCAGGAGATAGTTCATGCTGTAGCCCTCGGACACATCCAAACAAGGCAAGATGTAAAAAAAGTGCTCTACAGTGCAGCTGGGGAGAATGACCCTGCCTGGAGCCTCTGGCAGAAAGCACCAGGGGAGACTCGAGGTCGACCTCTAGGTTTTTGGAGTTAGGGATACAGAGGATCTGAAGCCTGCTATACTCCAACTCAAAAGGAGATACCTGCAGCTTATGGTGTTCAAGCCGCTTCGGAGGTGACTGGTACTGAAGCACAGCCCCTCCTGGCACCCCGGTTACCCGTGTTGGGTTGGAGGATCTCCTCTACACATCATGCACCTGATGCTATATGGAGTAAGTGGGTCACACTGATCACACAAAAAGCTCAAATAGGAAACTCCAGTCATCCAGGAATCTTAGAAGTGATCATGGACTGGCCAGAAGGCAAAGATTTTGGAATGTCACCAGAGGAGAAGGTGACACGCGCTGAGAAGGCCCCACTATATAATAAATTACCAGAAAGTGAGAAGCAATATGCCTTTCTTTCCCTTTTTATTACCATTATTATTATTGTAATTAACCATTATTACTGTATTTTACTTTATTCAATTATTAAACTGTTCTTATCTCAACATACAAGTTTTACTTTGATTCTCCTCCCCATTCCACCAGAGGGGGCGGGAGGTGTGTGTGGGGGTGGGTGTTGAGTGAGTGGTGCTTAATTTCCAGCTGGGCTTAAACCACAAGAGTCTAGTATAAAAGCATTCTCACCACAATTTGCTAATGACAAATCCTCTACATATTGTACAAGAATCGATTTGCCTGGTAATTTTATATCTTAATTGCAGCGCATTAAGTGCCAAAATTCTCTGCAGATTCAGTGGGCCTTTCTACCTCCTGAAGACCACAACAGAACTTTAGAGCATTTTCTCATTTACATGTGAGAAATATCTCTAATTGGAGCCCCTGGTGATCTAGTGGTTAAGGATGCAGCGCTGTCACCGCCAAGGCCCGGGTTCGATTCCCAGTCAGGGCCACTCCCCGGGCAGATGGAGCTTGTTAGCCCTGTAAGGCAATCCATCTACGTCCTGAGGACCTCGTTGCCACCGTCCAAGCTCGCTTGGCCCCCGCAGATGAGCCTTAGGATTAAAGGGTGGGCTCAGTTCTGCGCACACTGTGTCTCACCTAAAAAAATCCAATGCGCAGGCTGGAAGGTGGAAAGACCTTTCCCGGTTCTTCGTTCGCGAAGACTGGCCAGTGTCACCCAAGTTAACATAAATAACATTAGTGTGAAAAGTAAGGAGGTTTCCTGTTGCTGTGACCATGCCACTGTCGTGGGTTTACTTTGGGCCAATCTCTTCTCACCCCCCCCACAATTGCTATAAGTTGAGAGAAGGTTTATGCAGACAAAAAAAATCTGATGTGGGGAGAATAATATTAGAATTTATTACTAGCAAGATAGAAACTAAAGAACTATATATACAGCAATTCTAACTAGGCAAAAGTGTTATGTATTTACAGAAGTACCCCTCCTCCCTTGTATCAGTTTAGGAAGAGAAGCAGTTTCTTTTCCATTTCCAGAGCTACAGCACTTGAAAGTTTCTATTATCTCTAGGATGACAGCTCAGATTCGTCACAGCTGGGACTGTTTCTCTTTCTCTCTCTCTTCTATGCTGACCTCAAGGCTGGGCCTACCCTCTCCTGGGCTAAGACCAGAGGCTGGGGGTTACCCAATCCCTGTGGGGTCTTCCATGGACTGCAAGGGGACACTTGCCTTACCATGGTCTTCACTACAAATACAGGGGATAATGGCTTTTGAGTCCACCCCTGTTTCTTGTGGGGTCTTTCCTCACGAGAGACAGTCTTTGATGGATCTCTTTAGTGTGAGTCCACCTTTGGGCAACAGTTCTTTCATTCTCTGTTGTCCCTTAGGGTCACAAATTCAGCTGCACCAACAGGGATCCCTCACTGGGATCACAAATCCTACTAGGGCCAACTTGCTCCAGCGTAGGTCTCTCTCTCTGTGGGCCACAGGTCTCCAGCAGGACTCTGTTTCATCTTAGGCCTCCCACGGAGTCACATCTTTTTCATGCACTCCTCTGCTTTGGCGTGGGCTCCTTCATGAGCTGTAGAGGAGGGTCTCTGCTCCCCAACAGTCTTTCACAAGTGGCAAGGGTTTTTAGTTTTCAGTCTGTTCCCTGCTGAAGAGAGAGAGAGAAGGGGGAGTGAAGGAGCCCCCCCTTCAGGTTTCTCTTCTCTCTCCTCCAGCTGCCAGCTTTGACCTTGGAGGCTGCACTATCTCTGTGCCTGGTATTCCTTCTGCAGTGTTTCTCATCCAGGCAGTCTTCCTTTAGAGTTTTTCCTCCACTCTGTTACATGTCTTGGCCATGGGGGCTTCAATGCCACACCTGCCCTGGCCCTTGGCTGGGGGAGGAGGGAGGCCTGGCACACACTTAGGCCTGCTGCCTCCCCCTATGTGGCTCCTAATTTCTTCTGCACCACAAACCTTCCCTTACATTTTCTTAAATATGTAATTGGCAGAGGTGTTACTAAAATTTTTGATTGGCTTTGCTCTGGAAATCCACCTGAAAAAACTATTTTCAGCCCCAGGGGGGGCTGGTCGGCAAATCCAGGACAGCCACTAATCCCAGCCATAGGTGATGTCCTTCATTTACAAATAGAACATAGCAAATCTTCAAGACCAGCTGTTAGAATCTGCTTAAATGCTGCAGAAAGAACTTCAGATTTGAATATTCCCTGAGCAAAATTAAAACTCACACAAAGTTATCTGTTGATACCAAAATCCGTTATTTTTTATTTTATTAATTGTGAGAGATGCAAAGAGAAATTAGGAAAAAGTTGGAAAAAGCTAAGATTACTTTTAGAAGCATAGGAAAGTTACCACCAAAAACCACCTTTCCGCCGAGCTGGTATGTATGTGGGGAAGGGTAAGTTTCTGCCTTTTTTTTTTTTTCTTTGTCTCTGCCGCTTTTCAATGTTATCTCTTAGCTGCGGGGGAGGGGGGTGTGGGTGTCTTAGCAGCTTGGTTCTCTGGAATGCAGCCAGGGTGTGTGGCTTTGCCGCTCACTTTTGAGCAGCGTCCCAGGTCGTGCAGGGTCCCTATTCAGCAGCACCTTTCGTCCCTCAGAAATATGGTAAGGCTAGAAGGATAAGGTATAACTTACGCATGTGGCACGGTGGGTTTCAGTTCTTCTCCAGGCCGGCAGAGTTTCAGTCTCTGATGGCAGACAGGCAGCATGCGGTGGTGGAGAAAAGGCGAGGGGCAGGTGGGGAGAGATGCTCAGCTACTGTAGCCGGTTCTTTGTCCCTTTCCTCTCCCTGATTTTCCAAATTTTTTCCTCAACTTTTATAGGGTTTAAAGGAGGTTGTATGTAGTTTCTTGGCATGTAGCCCTATTCAGATGTTCGAAGAGATATGATAACCATAAACAATAGCAGGATCTTTTGGCAGGAAAACTCCAGCAGGAAGCTCTGGTGAGGGCTTCTGGCAGAAAAGCTGACAGAGAATTTTTGGTAGAAAGTTTTGACAGGCAGAAACAATGGTGAAACATTATTTTTGGCATTTCTATATTCTCTGGATGTTACACCAGCTACGACAGATCTTCTCATTCTGGGGCAGTGTTCAAATATTATTTGCATGTTTACCATCCTCTTATGTAATATAAATGTACATGTAGAAAAATGTACTTTTATAAATATTTTTTTAGAAATATACACAAAATTACCACCATTAGAAGCAAGTACTAGTCCACAGGAAATCTCTTATACATACAAAAAATAGAGCAGTGTTTCAGCTGACACACACCTTATGGAAAACCCGCTCTTGGTACGGTATTTCAAGTTTATACTCCAACAATCACAATTTGTCACAACTAAATCTGAATTCACAGAAAAGATAATTTTTTCAGAAAAGAAGACACAAACAGCACACATTTTGAATATGAATGTGCCTCTACATGCAGACCTCCCTGAATCCCCCTTTGAAGAAACTCCATGTGTACAGAATAGCAACACAGATTGAACAACTACTTCAGCTGCTGTTTTGTGCTCTCTCTGGAGACACGTTTTGTCTGTGCACCAATTGCCTAATTGTTAGTGGCAAAAGAAAAAAATCTTTTTTAAAAGTCCAGAAAAAAAATGTAATAAACTCCTAAAGTGTCTTGAAGGAATCACCATGCATTAAAACACTGTTTATAGCACACAATACAGCACACGATTTTGAATAGTTTCCCACTTAATCTTTTAAAATGTTTAAACAACTCTCCATCAGTCTTCTCTCTGAACCAAGTTCAGCCAAGCCCTCAAATCATCCCTCAATATTCACACAGAAATGGCAGGAGATGGGCTTTTCACCTTGGAGCCCTGCTGTGGATATGGGTACAGCTTGGTGCAGACTGACATCCTCTCCCCCAATGGTCACAGGCTGGCAAGCACTCACTGGGTGCCAATGGAACTCTGCTTGGGGTTTTCATCATCTTCTCTGGTATTGGTATGTCACCACACTGGGCTCCTTGTGGTGCCCATCTCTGCCACTCTGGATTTGGGGATCTGAACCAAATTCCTGACTCTTGATCAGTGGAGGGAAGCGGAGGCCATTGCCTGTCTGTTCAGAACAGCACTTGCCTGTCACTTAGGATCAACTGACCCACATCTAGCTGCTGTTCTCAGAGCACTGGGCAGGAATCACATTGTGTCACCACCCGCCGCAGGCCTTCTCCCCATTGCTGGGGGTGGACCAAAAGGGACAGGGGGTAGTGGTACATGGCAATGGTGCCTACCACAGCCAGGGCAACTCGTGGGAAGGGTCCAGTGTGTGTCCAGAGTCACCATGCAGCCCCACGACCCAGCCCACCCGACCTAGCCCTTACAACCAATCCTTATTCCTGAGTTATGGGTCTGGCCCACCAAATGCCCTTATCAACATTGTTATAACATGCCAAGCACAATCGTTCCAAACATACTAACTGATCAGAAGTTCCTTGTAATGGCCATCATTCTGCCATCCTACCACTCCAGGTTATAGTGGACAATCCTCTTGGCATACTGTTATTGCACACTCCTTGGATAACTCTGCTGTTCAGTATATGTTTTCCCAATTTTGCACAACCTTGGCCAAGGGCATCCCCTTTTCTATGCTGGGTCCATTTACCACCGTTTCAAGCACTAAGAGGGACTTCAAACCACTTTTCAAGTGCTAAAAATAATAATTAAAAACCCCATAAACTTCAAACCCCCTATTGCATGCCCCTTACAAGGGACTCCAAACCCCCTGTTCCCTTTAAAAAGGAGCCTATGCAGCAGCAGGAGAAAAATGTTAGGACTTAATCAACAAGAAGGGAAATTTAATCTGTGAGATAGCAGCTAACAAGCAAGCTCTAAGTGATGTCCATGTGTTAGAAAAACAAATTAAAGTTAGGGCTTGACATCAACATGAAAGAATGCAGAATTTATGGGCAACCAGGACATTTGGTAGGACTTCCACGATAAGGAAGAAACTAATAAAACCAACTGAGTAATTGTGCTGAAATCAGATCCAAGTGGGTAAAAGGTAATTCTGGCAGGGGAACCCATGACCACTGACCCACAGACCACCTACTCAAAAGAAGAGAGAAACTGAGCATGTGGACTAATTAGCATGAGAAGCAAGAGAATTATTAACCAATAGAAGATAAAACAGTTTGAGCTAGTGCCTCCAGGGACCGATCTTAAGGCATTCACAGGCTTTTACACCCTCACAGTCTATGTGCCTGATAGTCTGGGGTCTTCTTTCTGAGTCATTTGCTCTTGCTGAGTCTTTGAGTGGTCGGTCACCCCCTCCCCTGGCAATTGCTGCAGGTCCCTGTACCCTTTGTTAGGCACCAGTTCACAGCTCCTTGCCTGGGGGTCCAGCCATTTCCCCCCACCCAGGGAACAATCCGCAGCTTGTACTGCAGCTGCAGCTGCACACCAAGCTACCTGGCACTAGATACATCCCTCAACAATTCTACCTTCTGTATCAACTATAAATTCTAAGCAAAAGTAACTGAGACCCTGATTAAGACCCATTTACATATTAACTTTCACACCCCTAAGAATGCAAATAAAGAGAAAAGAGGACATGCATTATATGTATGACCAAATTTACCAAAACTCCACATATAACATGCAATTGTTCTATCCCATTGGGAAGGGCCAAAAAGTATAGTATAAAAGAAGGGGGGCTTTCAGGGCAAAAGGGAGGAAAAAGAGAAGAGAAAAAAAAAGAGGGGAAAAACACCTCTGCCTGCTCAGGATAAGTCGACAGACTGTGTCTGTCATCCTCTCCTGAAGAGACGCCTTTTGGTGAGCTTTGTGCCTTCAACTGCAGTGGAGCAGACCCAGCAATATTAATTTATATATATATATAATTCTAATAGATCTTTGTTACTATACTTTGTGTCACAACACATATTAACACTGTAGTTAGCACATTTATCACTGGCAATCCTGAACCTGCTTTCCTGTTGCTTCAATAAACCATGCTGTTTGTGAATCTGGATCATGCAAGTTCTTATTGAACATGACCAGACTTATAGCATCAAAACCATGCTATTTGTGAATCTGTGCTCATAAAAGTTCTTACTGAAAACCAGACTTATAGTGCTGAATTGGTTACAATCAGAAATTAAGCCCAGCCACCCCCAGCCCCTCTAATCTCTGAGGACCAGCTGGAGCACAGGGAGGTTTATTTTATGCTTAAATTTTTATACCCTTAACGCAACAAGTACTAAAAAGAAGAGTTAAAAAACTCAATAGAAAACAACAACAAAGGAGAAAACAATGAGAGCAGACTACATCCAAATCTGAAGACCTAGAGAAGCTGATTAAACAATACACAGCACATATTAAGAAAACCAAATAGGACAAAGAAGATATACAAAGTTAAAGGTGAAGATAATGGCCTGAGGAAGAGCAGCTGATGGGTAAATGACAGGGAGAGGCATTTTAGATATCAGACATAGATAAAGACTGGTTGGGCCAGGAGATCGGGGTTTGAAATGCAGGTCTTAGTAGGAACCACATGAAAGAATTTCCCTTTTTTGAAAGTTTTTTTTCTTTTATAGAAAGCAATTTTCATACAAAACATTAAAAGACAAAACAATGTTGCAAGATCAAAGAATAAAGTTCAGAAAAGACAGCATGAAGGTAGTCAAAGCTATTCAAATTTGTTGGTTTTCACTATATATATACGCACTATATAGTCTTTAATTACGCTACCCATACACAAATTTTATATGATTTGTGCCATCCATTTAATAAGAAAGACTTTCTGTAAAATGAAAAGTTCTGTGGTAAAGAAGGATGGAAACAGAAGTATGTTTTCATAATTAAATGACTCAAATGTTATCCCAGAAAACTAAAAAATCCTGACAAGCAGAGACATAACTGATTCACATTTAAGATTAACTAAAAACAGTTGAGGTATACAGGCTTATAATAAACTTTTCAGAGGTACTCTGTAATGACAATCTTTTCCAGGCCCAAATTTGAGACACTAGCATCTAATTTACAGAAGTGTTTTGCAAATGAACAAAAAAAGAGCATACACCAAAGCTTAGGACTTCTAATCCTCACAAAGACATTCAAAATTAATGGATGTGCTTAATATTTATATGTCTCAGCTTCTCATCTATGAAACAAAATATCACTCTGCTGGAGTATTGCAAGAATAATTTAAAGAATTCACACTATGGTTTACGACATAGAAAAACCTATGAGGAAGTCTGTAAGTCTGCATTCAAAGCTGGATTGGACTACTGTATAACAAATATGATTCAAGGCCACCCATTGAACAATGAGGACAACAGCAAATACTGAATAATTGCCCACTCAGCAAACATTTTCTGAATGGTGCACTGAATGAAGCAGAAGTCCTGTTAAGGAAAAATAGCAAACAATAATGTAAGTCAAGACTGAATCACAGTACAAATGAAAAATGAAATAAGTTTCTACAAGCAGCTTTAATTCTGGTGTGCCTAAAAATGCTTAGTGTGCAACCTTGGTGTTGTAGTTTTCTTTTAACAACCTGTCATAAACAGTAATATTTTGGATACTATTATTTATCATTAACATTCGAGAAGAGAGTCTCTTCATCTTTCTAGTTCAGGACACTTGTATTTCTTGCGACTACTTGCCATGATGATTTTGTCATTACTTAGCATAAATTGTTCATTATATCTAGAAAAGTTGACAACTCTGAACCCCTCATCCCATTGCAGACCATTTAACACAAATATACATATATTATAAAAGCACAAAGTCAACTCAAGACTGCTATGATACTTATAAACAAGGGATTTAACATAACTTTTACATAAACTATAATGACATCCCTTTAAAGTGATCAGACATACATTAATAGGAATTACTTTGCCTCATTTTACTCATAGAGGCAACATTTCAGAGTGATTTGACAATTAGCAACTGCAAAATCTAGTTTAGTTCAAAGCCTCTGACTACCAAACTGGCATTGATGCCAAGAATTCAGCCATAGTCAAATAAAAATCAGGTATTTATATAAAAAGCAAAAACATCCACTTTAAAAATAATTATAAAAAAGATTAATGTAAAAACTATAACATCGTGTACCATTGCTTCGAAGAAATATCTAATTAGAAGTTAGGGTATGTTTTCTTTCAAAATCAGACATGCATTTCATATTTTCTTCCCTCTGCAATCAAACGAGATTTGCTGAGACTTGTTGAAAGAAATAAGTACCAAAATGTTGGTGTGGGAAGCAACCCGATGCTACGATCTTTGGTACGAAGCTGCACGCTACCAGCCACCTCTCCTGAATACCATTTGAGAAGACAAAGCAAGAAACAGTAAGTACAAAGAAATTCTACTGAATTAGAAAAATATGATTGCATCAACTTCATCAGTTACTATAGAATCATTACAAAATCATAGAATGGTTTGAGTTGGAAGGGACCTTAACTATCATCTAGTTCCAACCTCCCCTGCCATAATTCCATACCTCCATGTCCCAAATGAATCCAACAGTACCCTATGGTACCCCAACCTTCAGTCCCTCCCTTTCCTCCCCACACATGCATTTTTTCTTAAAAGCTGCTCTCCCATTTACACATGTGAGGGATAAAATTTGGGGAAGAGAGAAAAGAAGCCTTATGATACTTAGCAACAGATAAAGCACCAGGAAAACAGTAAGCAAACCAATCTTGGTAGCTTCCATCATGATTTTATTGACTTTCTCTTTTTCCAAACCTTGCATTCCAGCTTTGTTATCATTGAAGCCCATCCAAAGTAGATTTCCGTCATTACAAGAGCTGTTATCAACTTTTTTCATGTCATCCATAGTACTTCTAGAAAACAAGTACCTCTTGTAAGACTTAATAATGAAAAAAACATCAAATCACGTATTTGTTTTTATGTTCCAGATATACAATACAAAAATAATTTGTGGAATTCATTTGCTTTATTTATTTAATAAGTATTTTATACTTATTCAGAAAACAGCATATTTATCACAAATGGAATATTTGTATTCCTGTAAAGTGGCTGACCTTCCACACTGCTGTGGTTTAACCAGAACACACATACATAAAATAAAGCCACCTGTAACTCTTATCAGTGTTTTGAGACAGTAAAGATTTTATTTTTTTATTAGCTTAACATACTATTTTAAAAGTTCTCTTACAGAAATATTTGAACACCACCAGCTTCAGGTAAAGGCCTTACACATGCGATTTATGCCTGTATGTTTCTCGTGGGCAGAATGGGAGCTTCAGACAAAGTTTATTAGAGAAGCCTTCCCATTGAGTCATGAGGCACAGAAAGGACTCCCTTGCTTTCTAAACTCCTTCTCAGAGAGGAGCATAGATGTGGTTGGATCCAATCCTAGCCCTAGACTTAGTCAACAGTTTATGTTTAAGGATTATACAGGTGTAATTGAACCTTTATACAACCTTGCCCTGCAGGATTAAGGATGGAAACCCAAATATATTTATATAAATAAATTATTTATTTTAATTTATTACAATTAGACAAAAATACCTTAATCAGAATTATTCACTACACTGTATGGATAGCTATATCTACTAGTATAGTGCACTATTTCTGAAGAAATGTTATAGCAATTATATTAAAGCTAGCAAAACCAATTATTAAGTAAAGATTGATGTTACTCACCCATACCAACAACCATGGGCAAATCTTTTTTGCTCAGCCTCAAGGAGTAACCTTGAGGGATGTCCCCACTCAAGGGAAGGATCTTCACACACCTTAGGGAGGTATGCTAGAAGTCTTTGCCACACAAAAGTAGGACTGACCTTTAATAGTATAAAGGGATTGACTGTCAGTCATATACATTTTTAGATTATGTGTTGTCAGGCTTACTCAGCAAAATATGCTTTGTTGCTGAAAAAGGTGTTATCATGCTTCTGACTCTCACTTCCATAACAGGGCCTGCACATCCTTGCTGATCCCTGCCTCAGTCAGGAAGCACCCGTCTTGCATGTCCTTGGTCAAGCTGGTCTCAGCATTCTTCAACACTACAAATAAAAGACCCTCTTTATTTGATCTTATCATGGAACAACAGACCCTCCTCGCTCAATCCAACACTGATAACTTGTAAATAAGACAAAGTTCAAGCTGCTGTATCCCTGCTTAGGCAGATAATCCTGCTACAATGTTATCTCATCAGATGAAACAATATTGCCTTAAACACAAAATACTGCTCACTAGACTATTACATTAAAAGAAATTGAATGATTTCTAAATTCAGAACACTGTTGTTAATTTAGTCCTCATTCCTGATTGTGAAAAGCCATAGAATCTTTCACAGTTACATCTAGCTCAACTTCAAAACTTCTGTTTGAGTTAAAGCCCATCTTTTAGAAACAGATGGCTTTGATTAAAAGCTTTTAATAAAATCCTATGGTTTAATAAAGGGTAAAATTCATGCATTTTTTATTCCCCCCTCATTAAGTTGTAGAGCCATGGCATACAACTAATAGAATTTACCAAGCTTTTACTACTCAATTACTGCCATCAGTAATTTCTTATACATGCAGGTACTTCTGATATGCGAGCTTCTGACATCGTCCCTTGTTGCTTATGACAGTAAATAGCTGAACCCTTCAATAGGTTCTAATTATATGGTAAATTGCCTAGATATTAAATTGATCTTAAAAAGCTAAACAAAGCAAATTTTACCCTCTGTAGCATGATCCTGTGGTCTTACTTTTTGCCAGATTAAAACAAGCAGAATCTTAGTGTGATACTGGCATAGATTACTTAACATGTATTTATTATTGGAAAAGGATACAGAGCTACTTTCTTCCTACCCCAAGCTGCTGACTCATAAACAATTTCAGCTTTTCTCTCATACAGGAAGCACATTCAGTCCTAAAGTTCCCCTTTGAGCTGCTCCCTGTGACAGAAGCCCTTCCTGTTTGGAGGAGCCACACCCTTTCAGGCGCATACACACAATCACAAGCTACATATATATCTAAAAGAGTGTTACAATTTTTCTTTAAATGCCTATTTCCACTCCAAGACTTTAATAGGGACTCATTAGCAACCAAACTGAAAAACGTCATGTACTTTTGCATTTAGAGATGAATTTTTGCTATTGAAGAACCACGTGGGTGACACTTTAAAATTGTTCTTTTCTTCCCGAAGATCTCCTGAAACGTACTTGCCAACTGAAGTCAGATATTGAAGAAAGCCATCCTTAAAAAAATATTCTGACAAAAATCTCCCAATTGTAATAATCTGAATGAATGGAACATGATTATTTATGTCTTCTGAAAATGAAAGATCAGGTAAGTAATGCTGTATTTATCTCCAGCTTGTTGACCATTTACTAGCACTTGAGCTACTATAATGGCAACTGGGAATGAAAGTAGTTTCATAGCTCTTGTGTCTATATATCAAAAAACCACAACAATTAATATTTTCAGAAATTTTCCAATTACAATAGGACAATCTCTTACAGTTAGCATTTTCTGTAGTTTAACCCCACCTGGCAATTAAGCACCACACAGCTGCTTCCTTGATGGAAGGGTAAAAGTGAGAAAACTCATGGGTTGAGATAAAACCAGTTTAATAGGGAAAGCAAAAGCTGCACACACAAGCAAAGCAAAACAAAGAATTCATTCACAACTCATCAGCAGGCAGGTGTTCACACATCTCCAGGAAAGCAGGGCCCCATCATGCACAATGGTTACTTGGGAAGACAAAATGCCATAAGTTCAAACATCCCCCTCTTCCTTCTTCTTCCCCCAGCTTTACATACTGAGCATGACATCATATAGTATGGAATATCCCTTTGGTCAGTTGGGATCAGCTGTCCTGGATGTGTCCCCTCACTTTGTGTGTGCCCCCAGCCTCCTCATTGATGGGGCAGAATGAGAAGCAGAAAAGGCCTTGGGTCTGTGTAAGCCCTGCTCAGCCATTGAGAAAACATCCCTGTATTATCAACCCTGTGTTCAGCACAAGTCCAAAAAACAGCCCCATACTAGCCCCTGTGAATAAAATTTTCACCCCAGTCAAATCCAGCACAACATTTATCAGAACAGTTTTGCTGTTCAACCAAAGTAAAAAGCACTGCATCTCACACAAGTTTCATATCAAACTCATAATCACTCCCATGTCAATTAGCTCCACAATAATTCCAGTTACTGGCAATCTGTAATTAACAGGCATGATTCCCAATAAATTCTTTCCTCAAGGTAAATACTCCTCCACTTATTGCCCTGGTTCTTTTATCATTCTTTCCCTTCAAGAGCCTGGAATGAACACAAGATTGCTTCCATTTCCAGTCTTTGCAACATTTTTAGCTGTTAACATTCTTGAAAAAAGTCTCTTTATCCATAGCATATACAAATCTTCCCCCTCCTCATTCAGATCACTCTTAAAGGCCTGGTTTTATAGCAAGGGCTTTAAACACTAAATCATGTCAGCCAAAAGCCTTCTCTGATTCCAATGGGATGAAGTTCAAAAAGGCCAAGTGCCGGGTCCTGCACTTTGGCCACAACAACCCCCTGCAGCGCTACAGGCTGGGCACAGAGTGGCTGGAGAGCAGCCAGGCAGAAAGGGACCTGGGGGTGCTGATTGACAGGCCAATGGCATCCTGGCCTGTATCAGGAACAGTGTGGCCAGCAGAACGAGGGAAGTGATCCTTCCCCTGTACTCAGCGCTGGTGAGGCCACACCTGGAGTATTGTGTCCAGTTCTGGGCCCCTCAGTTCAAGAAAGACATTGAGGTGCTGGAGCGGGTCCAGAGAAGAGCAACGAGGCTGGTGAAGGGACTTGAGCACAAGTCCTATGAGGAGAGGCTGAGGGAGTTGGGGTTGTTTAGTCTGGAGAAGAGGAGGCTCAGGGGTGACCTCATCACTCTCTACAACTCCCTGAAAGGAGGTTGTAGCCAGGTGGAGCTCGGTCTCTTCTCCCAGGCAACCAGCAGTAGGACAAGAGGGCATGGGCTTAAGCTCTGCCAGGGGAGGTTTAGGTTGGATATTAGAAAGAAGTTCTTTACAGAGAGAGTGATCAGGCACTGGAATGGCATGCCCAGAGAGGTGGTGGATTCACCGTCCCTGGAGGTTTTTAAGATGAGGCTGGATGTGGCACTGAGTGCCATGATCTGGTAATCAACGGGGTTGGATCAAGGGTTGGACTTGATGATCTCAGAGGTCTCTCCAACCTAGGTAATTCTATGATTCTATCCCACTGTTATATATCCAGTGAGAAAAATTATCATGATACCAGTGATGAAAAAATCAGTCTTCAAAAAGTCCCATAAATGCTGGTCCCCAAATGTGTTTTATCTTTTCAGCTTCTTGTGTGAAACAAAATACGTTGCTAGTGCTAGATGATAAAGTATATAAATATAAAATAATACCTTATTTGGAATTAAGAAAACATTTATTAGAGGACATTACATTACTTTACCAAAGCTTAAAGGGGTACAGAAGGGAAAAGATGAATAACAACTGATACAAGTTTCAGCCACTTAACATGAACAGAATCAGATTATCTAGTTTTCAGAGTAACCAGCCTGAAAAAAAAAAAAATCTGTAAAATATTTAACATATTTAAATGAATCACAGAAGCTACAATAAGACAATAGATACGGCACTGCCAGATAAAACCAGTGGATCATCTGCCATAGACAAAGTGAAAATGAAAATATTTAAAGGAAACAGGAGAAGGACAGTTTGAAACACTGCAAAATGTGAACAAAATGTCAGTGTAGAAACTGATAAGGATAAATAATAATGGTTTTAATGGAAAATCAACCTAGAGAAAACATTTAGCTTGTGGCAAAAACAAACATAAAAATTGTCTAAAACAACTTGAAAAAAGTGGGTAAAAGTATAGAGACTAATGAAACAGTCAGATATCTCTTCACCTCTTGCTCTCAATCAGGATAGAGAAACAAGTTAATTCAGAGTTTAAAGAGGAAAACACTATTGCCTTTACAGGTGATACCATTTAACTTCATCAACATACTACAGAGAAGGACTATAAATTGCTCTTCTAGATATCAATATGTACAAAATTCAGCCTCTCTGCTTGCTTAACAGATGCAGTACATTGCAATAGACACTAAGAAGAAAAATCTTGGTTTCTTTCCAAACAGCTGGTGAAATAAAGAACATAGTTTCTCAACAACTTATAGGTGGTAAAAAATTATCAAAAGTATTACCCACAGTAGACTTCTATAAAAATGTTTTTGTGTGTTCCAGTGATTATGCAAGTATTAAGATGTCTGTGTCTCTCCTTTATTTCTAATTGTTTAGGACACTGATGCTGCTTTACCACTCACTCTCAGTGCTGCATTAATTCTAAATATCTTTATACTAGAGACTTTGAGCTGGTACTAATATTATTTAGCTTTTAGCTACCACAGAAATGGATAATACATATAAATAGTTATGTCAATGCTAAGAGTTCTTTAAAAAAAATAATAATCCTTCAATGCAAAGTTTCAAGCAGCATAACATGGAAAAATTACACAATGATTTGTCACGAGGAGGAAATCAGAGAAAATACAATTGTACAATATTGTTCTTAAAATATAACCAGACTTGTGTTCTAAAACTGAAGTTTCCTCAACTAATGCTATTCAACATGTGTTTTTTTTATTTCAAGAAATCACAAGAAAGGAGATGGGACAGTCCTTCCCAACCAACTGCATCTGTTCATAAATTGTGAAGTGATACGTTCAACTGTCTCATTTTTTTTTCCTTTCTGCAAATATTTTTCCCCCTTTTCAGCAAGGATACTTTCTGCTCTGCTCATAACATGTCTCTGGGCTGAGCCAGTAAAGCAGAATGAAAGAGGACGGTGCAGGGGCACCCCAACAGCAGGGAAGGAACGGGCTGCTGAGCGTAGCCACACACCACAGTTACTTGGCACACTGCACCCAACCTGCAATTGCTCCCACCCACAGGGCAAAGACCTCAACAGCCTCTTCACCCCGGGGCCCCAGGGAGCAGTGCAGGCACCTGCCAGCCCCGCACAGATGGCAGACCCAATACCTATGATAGTCCCACCCCCACCTCATGTCTCACCTGGGAGCCAGCAGCACCTCCTACCCCTTCCTGCAGCCTCCGTGGCCACCATTTTTGTTATTTATCAAACACATGTAATTTATACATGATCCTTTTCAGGGTGAAGTAAAGATGGCCCATCCACCTGAGTCAAGACCAGTGAATTTTGTCTTAATAGGTAGTTTTGATGATGCGCCATGATCACGAGCCCATTGGTGTTCCTACATACTACTGTCCCCTAATAGAAAACTGGGTTGTGGCAGCCATAGCGTCCATAGTGACATTGCTTAATGATCCACAGTCAGTTTTTATTTCATAGTTTAAAAGACCCATACAGTTAAGATGTTGCAATAGTTAGCAACTTGCTAGCAAATATATGTACAATATCAACAGAGGTAAAAATTGCCCTATTCAATAAGGTGTGAGCAGTCTTTTCCAGCTGGGAGCTGAAGAGATCGAGACCCATTGGTAACTCATAGTTGCCCTGAAACTACTTCCCACATGCACCCAGGGGGAAGCCTGTAAATGTAGTATTTGTGGCATTTGTCAATTCTTGATCACAAAGGTGTTAGCACTTCTTTACTATTTTTGTCACCACATCTTCCAAAAATGTTGATTTACTTTTATATCTCACATCAGATAAATGGTTTTTGAGGTGGATGTCTCTCATTCTGAGACTGGTTCCTCTTCACCAGTGATGGAACTTTGTCACCGCCTGCTGTTATCCATAGTTTTTCAAATCCTCTCTAAATTTCCTCTTTCCTTCATAATTACACTTATTGTTTCATCTGAAGACTGTGTGATCCTGTACAGTCTTCAGGTTTGTATACTGAGGATTAGTCCTGATAGTCTGGTAATACCTAGGCCACCATCTCCTGTGCTGGAATAAAGGATGGCATCACATATACTTGAAAGTAAATGCAACCAGTCCTTGATGGTAGATCTAACTGCCAAAAAGATTTAAAGTCCATGGCTTTCACATCAGCCTGGTTTGCCAAATAGATCAATCTGGGGATTGTTTCAAGATGTCTACCTTCTGAAATGATTTTAAAAGAGCCTTTCCAATCTGATGTAGCCAATCTTCCAATTTTCCTAGTAAGACTGGTTTTGATATTCTGACCCATGGATCAATGCAAAATCCCATGTATTTCTCAGTTTGGTAACTGGACCAATCATATTGAGGGGCATGCTATTAATTGTTCCCAGTGGACAGTCACTGATGGTATATGAATCCCTGGTAGGCTTGATATAGAAGTCATGGCACTTCTCCCCTTGCATCCCAAGCCCTGTAAGATCACAAAAAGCCTCTAAGATTTCAATATTTCTCTTCATTCCCTCTCATGATCCACTCAACAAAACAAGGTCATCTGCAAAGGTCACGGATATTAAATTTTTCACACAATGTTGATAATCGCATCCCTCCTCTTCAAGTTTCCACAGCAGAGGGTCCACAGTTAGGTTAAATGGAATCAAAGATATTGAATCACCAATTCCCAATACGAATTCTGATGGGATCCGACTGCTCATTCCTTGGGTCAATATATGTATCGATATTATCATATATGCTTGCAATCAGGGTGATAATATGATGGTCCACAGCCTTTCACCATGTCTGGGATGATACCAGAGACCAACCAAAGATTAAACAGTTCCATTAACTGGGAATAGCGGAGATCTATTTTAATAAGATCCCTCAAACCAACATGTCTTTCACCGTGATCATGGCTTGGAATGCCAAGTTGTCCGCTTGGCCAACTGATAGAAAAAAAACAAGACTCTTGAATGTTCTGGGCAATTCTCATCTCAACTTGAACACCATGTGCACCTTGTCAAGTGGGATGCTGCATCTCAGGGATTCCATATCATCCAGGATTATTGTTAGTGAAGCCAGATGATAGGGAAGAAGTAACTATAACACTGTCTCACTGGGGCAGAGGTCAACTTGATTACCATGAAGGCATTCCAGCGAGACCACAAGGAGGTGTGACCTCTGCGGCTCTACTGACTTGCAAAAACAAACTCCAAAACTCCCAAGAGTATTGAAGCAGGTATGTTTATTTACAGAGCTGGGTGCATAGAGGATATCTCTGCCCAAGTATGCACACCCATTGCCTTTGTTTACCTCCTTCTATGTGATATATTGTTACATATGCATTAGTTGTATTACATATACATTATTTGTGTTACATATGCATTAGCTGTGTCAGCAAATTCCAGAAAAGTGGGAGGGGAAATCATTAACATACACCACTTCTATAACTCCGCCTTGGAATGCCCCTTGGGGGTCTTCTTTTGGGGGTTTTTTGGATGAAGTAAGAAGTCTTCCTCAGCTCTAAAATTTTCACCTTTGCGGAGAACTGCTGAGCTGGCACTGTCCAATTAACTCAGAACTGTTATCATCTCTAGGAGTCTATCAACCTTCAAGGTTCCTCCTTTTAAGCCTCAAAGCTCCTTATCGAAACTCCAAGGTTTTCTATTCCTGCTAGAGTCCTCATTATAAAATTAACCGTATTCTGTTAGTATAGGCAAGCAAGGCCCTACTCTAATTCTATCTAAGAATTAGCTCTAGTAAGCAACTAAGGCTACAATCTTGTGTTATTGCTTTATATTTTGATCACCCCTTATCACTACCCAGCTCGTAACTATGGTCCTGTCTTAAGAGTCATAATTCCTCCAGGCAGAAAGGTTTGCCACTCACCCCCCAAGTCCTGATAGCTTAACATAGGGACGGCAATACTATTTCTCTCATTCTAGAAGGTGAGCAGGGCAGGAGAAACGCTTCACCTTATTAAAGAAAGGGTCCTCACCCCCCAAAAAAAGCAAGCAAACATCGCCCTAAGCAGCACCACTGCCCTCGCCCGGCGGCAGAGGAAATGGAGATTCCCCACCTCATCGGGTTACAAAGGCGAAATCCACCACTAGTTCCACAGAAACGACGAAACCAAGATGGCGACCATCCACCGACAGGAGAAAGACAGCCGCTGCATCAGACTACGTCTCCGAGAGCCAATTGCAACCAGCTTTACTGCTGCAAGAAAGAAGATTACAATTCCCGGCAGGCGCCGCGCGGCCCGGCTAGGGGACCTGGGAGGAAAGGCAAGGGGTGGAGCTAATAAATAGTGGCACAGAGCACTTACCTTGCGTAAGATTGTGGTGGTCGTTGTGCTCTAAGTCGCGTGCTCGTCAGGCAGACGCTTGCTCGTCTCTTCTCGCCTCCATCTGTGTTGTGGTTCTTGATGCGAGTAGGGGCCGTGGAATTATAGTGAGGGGGAAGCCCAAGCTTGCGTGCCTCGGCCGGTCGCTGGTGGTACTGCGGGTGCGAAGCGGTGTTGCTCAGGTAGAGCCCACTGCTCCCATCCCTTCAGCAGGAGGAGGCTGAGGCTGCTGTGGGCGGGGGTCACTTGGCTCTTCCCTGCTAGGCTATGTCGGACAATCAGAGTTGGAATTCCTCTGGCTCCGAGCAGGACCCCGAGACAGAGCCCGGGCTGCCTGTTGAGCTCTGTGGGGTACTCAGCAAGGTAAGCTGCCTTTTTTTCTCCCCGCAGCCTGTGTCTGACGGCCTCTCGCTTTCCGTTTCCGCGTTGCACTACAGTCCCCCCTCCCGCAGCTAGCCGAGGGCTGTTAGCCCCGGCTGCCTGTTTCCTCTCCACCCCGCTGCTCCGGATGAACAGGCTAAAGCTCCTGCCTCCCCCGGCGCCTGTGGAGGGGCCTGGTGGGGGGCGTGGGAGGCGCTGTCATGGCCCAGGCGGCCGCCACCTGATGGCGCGGAGCCTGCTAGGCAGCCGCTTCGGCGTCCGGCGCAAACCGCCTGTGCCCCCTCCATCAGCCGGAGGTACCACTACATCCCCGTTGGATTTAGGCGGGGGGGCGCTCACGTACTTTTCCCCCGCATCTGCGCAGTGCCTGTCCATCTTTCCTCACCCCTCGCAACCCTCGAGAGGCGGCGTGAGGAAGCAGTTTCTCGAGGAAGAGTCGCAGGTGCGGCTTCAGCCGCGGCTGGGGGAGGTGTTGGCGCCCGGCAGTCCCTGCCCCCCTCTGCCCCTGAATGGAGTCCCCTGGTTGCTTGGCGTGAGCTTCCGGAGAGAGGCCCGCGAGGGGGCGGCCAAGTGAGCGCGTGGAGGTGTCTCCCCCACTCCTCTGGCTTCTGACCGAAGCTGACGTCGGGCCCAGGTGCGGTCTGCAGCCGCGACGTCATACTTCCTTGCCCGGGAGCTCCTGAAGGCAGGCGCTGCTCGCGGTCACTTCCCAGGAGCAGGCCCCAACACATGAGCGGCACAACCTTTAGTCCAAGTATCAAAACAGGGCAATAAAATACCCCTGCTGTGAGAGATATGGGCGGTGGTGAGGAATAGAAAAAAAATTGCACTAAAGTTGTTTCTCTCTCTCTAAAAATAAACATAACTTTTTGCTCTCTTATTACTGAAAGTGAAATGACTTGCAAGTATGTGTTGGATGATACTGGGAAACTTTAGGAGTGTTTTAAAGCTGAATATTGAATTACTAAGTTTGAAAGCAGATTTTTTTTTAAACAATAATTATTTTCAGTATAATGCTGAAATATCTCTAGAATGAAAGCACTATGTTTTGAATTTCTTTCCTTCCCAATAAAACTAGACACAGACCTGTGTAGAAGGCAAAGATCATGGAATACTGAGATCATAAGTAGGTGCTGGATGCTGAGCAGAGCCATAATGGGGCTAGTACTCTGTTTTTTGTGAGGGACTCTGTGAACTCCTTCAGGCTTGAAAATGTTTCTAAGCCTGGAGATGGGAGCAATGGTTAGGAGAAAAGAACCCCATTGGCTCTTATCTGTAAAATCTTATAATCTAATAAGTCTTAGTGCTGTTTTTTGCTGGTGTAGCAGGTGAAGCCATGGCTTCTGACATTCTGTAGTTTAAGTGCGTGCAAACATTTTTGGATGATTGTGCTGGGTGTAGCTGATGCTGCCTTTGCTACGAGAACACTGAATGTAATATGAATGGTCAAGTATGGTGAAACCTGTTGCAGTGAATATTCTTGAAGGATGTTTACCTTTTGCTAGTTGATGCCTCAGGAGTACTTTAGACAAGCTAATTAGAATGAAATGGTAGCATACCAAGGTTTCTACTAAAGGAATATTTACTTTTAATAGTTTATTGTGTATAATTACATTTTAAATCAATAAAAGTAGGCTACAGTTCTCTGTGCATGTATTAGTGTTTCAGTTCTGCCCTTTGGTAAAGAAAAAAACTTTGAAAGAAATGGAGTAATTTGGTAAGAGAATCTTATTAGAAGTGTATTTTGCAGGTCTTTTTAAATGTTTAAGAATTCCAGTGTGGTGGTTTTTTTTCCATTGTATTTCCTGCTTACCATTTTAAGGTGAATATAAAGAAGGAACTTCGATGTGGAAGTGTCCTTCTTGAACCCTGAGAAATATGAGCCAAACTGTTTATTGTTGCTTTTCTATTAGCTGGTCTTTGGTTTTTTTTTTTTTACAGTGGACCAATTACATTCATGGGTGGCAGGATCGATGGGTAGTTCTGAAAAGCAACACACTCAGTTATTACAAGTCTGAAGATGAAACTGAATATGGCTGCAGAGGCTCTATCTGTCTGAGCAAGGCTGTGATTACAGTAAGTGCAATTTCAATATTGACGTTATATGGTTTGAGGTGTTACATATTTGTAGGCTAATGTCTGGTGAAAGCAAGTATGGGTATGAAAAATTCTTTTAGTTTGTTTAATATTAGTGATATTAGTGCAACACAGTGGAGTCAGGGAAAGAAGTTACTAATAAGAAAACAAGCTGGCTTTATTTGAGATTGTAATAAGCAGCTTTTCATATCTGTTATCTTAGAGGCTTCTTTGAGTAGGGATATGGTTTGCTTCTGGAGGAGGTGGAATTTTCCCAAGGGTCAGCCTAAGACCCTGGACCAACTTCCCAAAAGCAACAGCATCCATCAGTCTTTGCACTAGAAAGAGAGGGTAGTATTTCTTTGACTGTACTTTCTGAATGTGACTCTGCAAAATTTGTGAAAGAAAATGTTCTATGTATTTCCTCTAAAGTGGGGTGCTGTTTCTACCTAATGCTAAAAGATCCAGTATTATGCTGGTAAGAATAAAGAGCCTACATATAAGTGAAATCTTATAAAAAAGAATTTGCCTTAGAAGATAAAGAAAAACATTTTTGTAGCTTTCAGAATTATGATATGTATTGATTATTACTAATGCTTGCAAAAAAGCACACTGTAGCTTTTTTGTGTTACTGGTAAATAGTCCAGTTATTTGATGGGGGGGAGAGTGGGGGGGGAAGAATACTGGACTTCTGTGTAGTACATAACTTCCTAGAGCAGTAGTGTTAAATCTTAGTATTTATGTTATTATTCCACCAAATATTTTACTTTCAAACTGAAGATAACAAATAAGCTTCCTTTTCTTTACTAATATTCAACTTATTTTTTTTTTTCAAACACATCTTGATTTGGTAAAAAAAAGACTGGATTGATTACATAACTGTATGTATTTTGGAAAAAAAGGTTGTGAAGAAAAAACAGGTTTTTACATTTAGCTGTCTGACAGGTATTACAGTCACCTGAAAATTAAAACAGATTACCCAATTTCTTTTAAAGCTCTTTTAAAACTGCTTAAACTTTTAAAACTTGCTCAAGATTTCACTTTTCCAGGAATTTATGGTGCACAGCAACAGCATCTAGAAGTGCTTGTTTAAGTGTACTTCTGGCAGTCTGTAGAGGTACCAGTGTCTGATCAGGACTTCCAAAAAGGTGTCTCATTTACTAATAAGAGGCTTGATATACCAATCAGGCAGAGATAGGAAGGTGGTGGCAAAGAGGTGTAGGCCGAGCGATATCTGGAAATGTGCTGTAGAGTACATCTCAGCAGCTTGAATTCCAGTTCTGGTGGTGGAGAATTGTTGTATTAAATACGAGGACAGCCATGTAAATAAAACTGGGCACTCAGATGATGATGGCCTAAATTCAGCTTTATTCTCTTCATCCAGAATATTACATTGTCTTCACACAGCTGCACACACACACTGTCTCTAGAATCTTACATACCAACCCTATTCTTAGCTCTACTATCTATATTTACCACTAACCTTCACCTATGATTGGATGTTCACCTCTTATTTACATTCTTTCTCCCATGGTCAGGACTGGCACCTTTTACCAAGATCCCTATGGACCCTGCTTTTCTTTCAGGGGAAAGGCCTTAGGGTGTCTAGACTAAAATCCTCTACATCCCTCAAAGGGGCATGGCGGACCCACCACCTACCCCGACAGAGAATATAGTGATGCTGATATTGTTTTGGTATATTGCACTTTGTGAAGGGAAATTGGTGAGCTTCTTGTCTTTTGACTAAGAAGTAACACTGAAACTTCTTGCAGATAGCTTTTTTCCTCCCTTGTATCTGGCACTTATTGGATCTGGTAACTTGGTGTTGATTGTTGACTCACTGCCTTTCCCCCCAGTTCTTGAGATTCTTGAGTACATTGAGAAAGAATAAAAAACTGACATATTTCTCAAAATTATTCTGATATTTTAGTTGTTCCATTTTCATTCCGAATCATGCATGGTGGCTGGTATTTGACAGTTTAATTGCTTGTAGCTTGATACAGCATATCTGAAACCTGGTAAACTCCTGTTAATTATTTCTAGTTGCAGTTAGTGATTGCTATGTAAGTGTTAGAGGTTCAGGAATGCTATTAGATAATTTCATTTGTCTCTAGGATACAGAAATTTACTTTTTCAGAATGAATGCTTCTGGGTTGATAGTTTGGTAGCAAATTGAATAGTTGTTTTTTAAAGTTATGTTTTCAATAATAGAAAATGAATTATGCTCAAAGATAATTGTTTATTGTTCCTGTGATACATAGTTAATCTTTATTTTCATGTCCTTGTAATGTCTTAATATAAGCTTACTAGCATGTATTTAAATGCATAGGAGAATACCAGTAGTTGATAAAATGTTGAGATGATAATGAAAAGCTACTTTTGCTATCAGTAGAACTTATTTGTCACTGTATGTCTTGCGATTACTTTGGTAGAGAAGTTGGGTTTCTTACTGACTTAATGTGCAGTAGCACCGATCTGATGTAGTTAGAATTTTAATCTTGAATATTTGTCAGCAGTCTTTCGCTATACTGTAAGTATAGTTTTCCTTGATCTTGCTAATCCAGTCAGGCATAGTAACTACCTATCTCCTAACCTTCTGTATTGAAGGAAGTTTTCCTTAAGTACAAAGTAGGGTATGAGTGGTATGAAATGGTGTTGACGGTAATTTTTCCTTGTAGGAGAGGGTGGGACTGGGGTATGCATGTTTGTCTTTGATGGGAAATGTAATGATTTTCTCTGTTTAATTAATGCTATTAATATAATGGCCAGTCTCTTCGCGAACGAAGAACCGGGGAAGGTCTTTCCACCTTCCAGCCTGCGCATTGGATTTTTTAGGTGAGACACAGTGTGCGCGGAACTGAGCCCACCCTTTAATCCTGAGGTTCATCTGCCAGGGCCAAGCACGCTTGGACGGTGGCAGTGAGGTCCTCAGGACGTAGATGGATTGC